>NC_049994.1:16623279-16640006 GCF_000003815.2 Branchiostoma floridae | reverse complement strand
TTGTGGACTTCTCCCGGTTCTGCTGGACATTGAGAGGTTTCAGCTGGTGGTGGGAGCTAGGAACAACATCCTGGCACTGCAGCTTAGAGATCTGAGTCTTGTGCAGGTGAGTTTTTCAACTTAGAGACCTCAGACTTGTACAGGTGAGATTTCTTAAATTTCCAAGAACCACATCCTGGCACTGCAGCTTAGAGACCCCAGTCTTGTACAGTTGAGCTTTCCGTCACACAAAATCACGATGCAAAATGTACAATTCTAATGGAAAACAGAGTTTGAAGAAGGCTACAATGTTTCTACCCATGCTTCGAAGGTGTACACCATCACACAGACATATCTAAGAATAACAAATGAATAAATGAGATTTTGTTAACACTTTTTTTTCAGGAGTCAGAGTGGGCTCCTGATAATGACACAAGACTGATGTGCAAAAGTAAAGGACAATCTGAGGTAAGGACAACACAATTTATTTTCTTTCTTCTTCTAGCACAAAATCAACCAGCAATCAAGATGAAGAAATAGCTGAAACTGTTTGTACCAACTTGTACCTCGACTGTAGCAAAAATTCCCTCTGATTCTATTTTCATATTGATCTTGCATTCAAGCTTTTTCTTGAAGCAAGAACTAAGAAAATGTGAATATCACAATTTCTGTTTTGGTAGTTTGTAGTAGTTTTGTTTTCGGGGTTTTCGCAATGGCCACCTCACTGGAACTTAAAACCACCGCGAACATTTTGCCATTATAGTATGTGACCACAGTCTATGGTGCTACAGTGGACTTAAAACCACCAGGAACACTCCATTTTCCCGCTACTGCAAAAGTAAATCTCCACGAAATTAAATGCATTTACAGTATTGATAATTTGTCACATGGATTTTATCCAGGAGGATTGCCATAACTACGTCAGAGTTTTGCTGTCACATGGAGACGAGCTGTTCACTTGTGGGACCAACGCTTTCTCTCCTGTCTGCTCGACAAGACTGGTAAGCCTGGTTTGTTATGTTTTTGCTCACAACAGGTGGCAATGCCGTGGCACTCATCTAAGGTCATATCTTGTAATCATAGTGTATGAATATATCAATGTGTTGAGTTTAACATATCGTTTGCTGGTTCAAAGGCCTAACATAATGACATGAATATGTGCAAATATTTTTTGTGGCATTATGTGGCGCAATCGGTAAGGTTTTTTGCCCAAACCTCAGTGGTCGAGGGTTCAATGCTGCTGATGTGCCCTTGGGAAAGGCACTTAACACAACTTTTCTAATTTCACTCAGGTGAAAATGAGTACCTAGCTTCGTCCCTCAGACCTCAGATAGGACGTTAAATGGAGGTCCGGTGTTTGATGAGAGATGCACCCCGAGCACCTGTCACTCATATCGAAAAGTTTAGGGGTCCTTCCTGGTGTGAATAAATCAAACCACACCTTACCTTGGATCTCCGGGTTAACATCTTGGTGAAGGTGAAAGTCACCTGTTATGTTAATCCTTCCACATATGTGGTAAAACTAGATAAATAAACACAACATTGCATCAAGTCTTTGCTTTTTTTCCTGTCTAGTTATCCAATTTGTCGTCAGTGAGCCAGGAGGTCAGCGGTGTGGCGAAGTGTCCTTACGACCCTCGGCACAACACCACTGCCCTGCTGAGTACAGAGGGTGAGCTTTATACGGCCACGTGTATGGATCTCACTGCCAGGGATCCCGCTATCTACCGTATGATGGGCCAGCATCCCACACTCAGGACTGTACAGTACAACTCCAAATGGCTCAATGGTGAGAAGTGTTCTATTCATATAAGGGTTTCGTACAATGGTTTAAACAACTGAGTAGTCAAAGGCTACAGAGTGCTCAACACGATGAGGGTGGCAGACCAAAGGAAAGAAGAGTGGACTGTGCAGTGCAACTCCAAATGGCTCAATGGTGAGAAGTGTTCTATGTACATAAGGGTTTCTTCGGGGTTTCATACAAGGGTTTAAACAACTGAGTAGTAAGGGTGAGCTGTACACGGCCACGTGTATGGATCTCACCGCCAGAGATCCCGCCATCTACCGTATGATGGGCCAGCATCCCACACTCAGGACTGTACAGTACAACTCCAAATGGCTCAATGGTGAGAAGTTTTCTTTTCATATAAGGGTTTTCTCAGGGTTTCGTACAAGGGTTTAAACACTGAGTAACCAGGGTGAGTTGTACACAGCCACGTGTATGGATCTCACGGCCAGGGATCCCGCCATCTACCACATGATGGGACAGCATCCCACACTCAGGACTGTGCAGTACAACTCCAAATGGCTCAATGGTGAGAAGTGTTCTATTCATATATATTTCATACAAGGGCTTAAGCAACTGAGTAGTTAAAGGCTGCAGAATCCTCAACACGATGAGGGTGGCAGCCCAAACGAAAGAAGAGTGGACTGTGCAGTATAACTCCAAATGGCTCAATGGTGAGAAGTGTTTTATGTACATAAGGGTTTCTTCAGGGTGTTATACAAGGGTTTAAACAGCTGAGTAGTAAGGGTGAGCTGTACACAGCCACATGTATGGATCTCACCGCCAGGGATCCCGCCATCTACCGCTTGATGGGACAACATCCCACACTCAGGACTGTACAGTACAACTCCAAATGGCTCAATGGTGAGAAATATTTAGGAATCTGAAAATTAAAATGCCAAGCCAAGCCATTCAAGATCTGCTGTGCACAGCCAGATGTTTTAAAAATTTCAGAACATTTGGCTGATTCAGGCAAACACCAGCCGGCTGAGCCAAACACTAGCTGACCACAGCCAACCTAGCTCCTGAATCACTCCTCCCCATAGTCGGGAGAGAGTCGGAAGGCCATTTTTGGCTGTGTGTAACCAGGACTTAAAGTAAAAGTCGCAAAGAGACTTTGAGATTTATTTGAAAATGGATTAATACCGACGTTGAAATGACATACTTTGTTGGAGGACACATGTAATAGAAATAAATGTACATGCTCCCTTATAGAATTTTTTTTAACTTCCAACAATTGAGAATTTTTTACCAGTGTCGTCATGTTTTTTTATTCTTTCAGAGCCCAACTTTGTATCTTCCTATGAGATTGGAGACTTCATTTACTTCTTCTTTAGAGAGACAGCAGCTGAAAATGAAAACTGTGGAAAGGTTGGTATTATCAATCTAGTCTACTTACAAAACATCTACTGTATAATATAGCAGATTTGATTATAGTTCCAATGTACCTTTTCCCCAGTTATATTGTACTACCAAATGAATGATTTCAAACATTTTTTTTGTGGGAAAACTCTCAATAGTTGAAATTCTTGTCTCCCCATTACAGACGGTGTTCTCCAGAGTTGCAAGAATTTGCAAGGTCAGTTTATGCACAACAAGTTGTCAACATTTCTCTTCTAAGTTTTAATCCTTTCTTTATCACTTTATGATGAGATTTTTACAACCATGTTTTTTAATGTTAACTTGTTGCTGTTGTCACAGAATGACATTGGTGGTCACTTTTTGCTGGAGGAAAACTGGACAACGTTTATGAAGGCCAGACTGAACTGTTCCAGACCTGGACAATTCCCTTTTTACTACAACGAACTCCGTAAGGATTTCTCTATTGTTTGTTTGCGTTACTTTGTGTTACTGCTGTTCTTAATCTGCTGACAGTAAGTTAATTTCAGCAACTTTTGTGGTTGCATATTTAACTGCTTAACTAAGTTACTTCATTGCAATCATTTGACCAATCAACATTTGAGGTCTGTTCCTCTTATTATAATAAGATTAAATGCTGTAAGCTACTACTACACTCCCTTTCCCTTCAACTGGTAAAATCACCAACCCCAATATAGATATATATCCGTGAACTAAAGACACTGCAAAAATCTCCATTCTCCTTCCACAGGAAAATAGGCTTCTACCTAATGTTGGGTACGGGATGGGAATAATGCTTAAGTTACCAGTTATAACGGTTTGCTTTTTAAATTTCAGAGGCCACCTATTACAACCCAGCAGAAGAGATCGTGTATGGCGTATTCTCAACGGAAGAGTAAGTGCCCATTAATAGTTTTGTGTTAAAAGTGTTAAAACTAATCGATAGGCCACTGATTTGCAGTGCTATTATATAGATTGAGGTATGTAATCTATTCAAGTTCTGAACTGTGAAAAGCCCTAGTGGTGTGAAATCTTCATTGCCTGGTGCTTACTATTGTACATGGTAGTATAGTATGTTATAAAATGTCTTTCCAGCTGGCCTCTGTTATGCATGTTAACAGTCTTTTACTGAAATGTTTATGTTGATAGTGCACATCTGGTGTAAACACCTGTCATTTTGGCACAAATACACACATAAACACTTTAAATGGGGAAGATCTCTTAGACAAGATAAATTATACTTAATGTATGTTGTTTACAAGATGTACATGTAGATAAAGATTGTATACCTTGTACCTTTCCTTGATTTGGATACTGTTTGTTGAGGCCAATTCTGTTTGACAGCTTCTACTAGAAGGTAGAGCCTTTTTAGCTGTGATCATTGTTACATTTAAGCCACACCAGCTTGATTTGTCGGTTCACAGAGTTAAAACCTAATGCTGAACTGGAAGGAAAAGTTTGTGCCTTCTTGCACATTTTAGGCAGTGAAAATAGATACAAGGTTTCCTCCCTGCTGCCATTTTCATTTTTTCCACTTGCCAAATTCTCACCATGAGAACCAAGAGTATAGATTAGTGTGGAGTACAGAAAGATTGAATTGAATTTTGGAGATGATTTGGATTTTTATATTTTCGTTTTACAGAAATGGCATTGCAGGTTCGGCCGTTTGTGCCTACAACTTGTCATCGATAGAGGAGGTCTTCAACGGCTCCTTCCGATACAAGCCCAACTCCAAGTCTGCTTGGCTGACGTCCCCAAACCCCAACTCTAACTTCCAGGTAAGTTGTTGCTGTCTTCATGATTACTTCAACCAATGCAACTGAATCTTCAAACTGAAATAGCCAGATATTTAAACCCCTTAGAACATGTGATGAAAAGTGTTAAAAATGGTCTGGGAAGGTATTCATTCTGTATGTGTTTTTAGGAATTTTTCTCAATACCAGCGGAAGGCATTTCAGCACCATGAAAAGGTCTACCACTAAACCACAATTCGAATGGACTGCCTTGTTGAATGGTTTATTCTAGATTTTTTATTAGTGTTTAAAGTACTTGTAATAATGTAAGTCTATATTTTCACCTTAGAAAAGAGTCTTGAAAGTTATTATTAATAGATAAATCAACAGGTTTATTGATATTGGCAAGAAGAATGATTACATGTCCATACCGTAGAAGCAATAGTGTGAATGACATGCTAGTCCCTATATGTTGATTTGTTCATACCTATAGATATCCATATATGTGTGTTTTGTTGTACTGTAAGTAGTTGTTATACATGTAGACCTTACGAAAGCCGCTGTGCTTTTGTCGTGTCAATAAAGATCTGCATAAAGCTAGCTTTCCCACGTTTGACTTATTTGAATGCAATGGAAGACAAGTCTACTCAACTCCATAATGGGTTCTTTGATTTTGACAGTAAAACTGTTAAACTGTTTTGTTGTACCTAATGGGGAGTTAGAATGTATCATAATTACCACCCTACAGTGTGAGACAGTGGGCCCTGACCACCTACGGCCCTTTGGCATAACACACCAGCTTCTGTATCTGTATCTATATAGCCGGTATAACCGCCCTTTGGCGTAACACGCCAGCTTCGCATGCATGCGACCTGACCATATTGTGAGACAGTGGACCCTTACCGCCTATGGCCAATCAGACAAGGAGAAGCTGTCTTTGAGTTACAATAGTCTAGATGTTTTCTTCTGACGTTCTTGTGATATAAGAACATTTTTCAAAATGGTTGGAAGGCTTTTCAGCACCATGAAAAGTCTACAACTAAATTCAACATTTGTAATAAATCAGAGCACATTTTTTTTCTGAGAGAAGCCCGATGTTCATTAAGCTTAGAACCACTATAACCTGACCATATTCCACCCCTACAGTGTGAGACAGTGGGCTCTGACCACCTACGGCCCTTTGGCATAACACACCAGCTTCTGTGTCTGGTATCTATATAGCCGATATAACTGCCCTTTGGTGCAACACACCAGCTTCTGTATCTGTATCTACATGTATATAGCCAGTATAACCACCCTTTAGCGTAACACACCAGCTTTGCAGGCATGCAACCTGACCATATTGCATCCCATACAGTGTGAGACGGTAGGCCCTGACCACCTGCGGCCCAACCAGACCAGCCGCTCCCTGGAAGATGCCATGAAGTACCAACTCATGGACCAGGCTGTCCCCCCCTCCCACCACAATCCACTGGTCCAACAGGAATATGACAGGTAGCCAATCACAGACTACTAGCTGATTTTGAAATTTTGAATTTCCATATTAGGTGTTTACATAAAGCAAGGAGCTTTTATCAGATAAAAGCTCCTTGCATAAAGAAGAATAGGTGTTGTAGAAAGGTAAAGGATGTCATGTGATGATTCATAGTGTATTTTTACACAGTACATGCAAAAAAAACTGCTGAATGGTTGCTCTTTTTTTTTACAAAACTTTTTCGTTGAGAAAATATCAAATTCTTGTTTTTCTTCCAAGATTTTCTCACATCGTTGTGGACAGAATACGAGGGAGAAGGGAAGTTTTCAGTGTCATGTTTGTAGCAACTGGTAAGTGATGATTAAAACATTTTTGCTGTTATTTTGTGGTATTACAGTATTGTTGTATTATTGTTAGATTTCGCATTCTTGTGGGAGTTTTAGAGTTGTTTAAATTAAGGCATTTCTTTATTTCTTGTTATTGTGTCCATTATAGTACCGTTAATATCAGCTGTTTCTTTTCCATTCCCCCTAGTTTCTGGTACCATCAGGAAGTACATTGTTCTACCTGGCACAGACCAGCCCTGTTTGGTGGAGGAGATTCACCCTTTCCCTGTGAGTGTATAAAACCACCAGGATCATGCACTTTATTACTCATGAAATGTTCAAGCTTGTTTTCTTTTCACATTGACTTCCCCACTGTGAAATCATGGCACCACAAATGTCCTTTTCTATTGTATAACTATGTACTACTGTACAACAGAATAGCTTCAACTGCAAACTTAGATCCCCACAAAAGCTTCCTTTCTTCTCTTTTCACAAAAGTAAGTCCACAAGAAAATGATTTGATTTGAGAATTTCCCTTTATGGTTTGTCTAATTCTAAGTTTGGGACTGTAAATATGACTCTGTTTTTCAGGAGGGAGCAGCAGAACCCATCCGATCTGTCACACTGCTGTCAGATGAGGTCAGTCAAAGTCAGAATTACTTAACCTTTGTTTCCTGTTGGACAATTTTGCATTCTTAGTATAGTGTAAAATCAGGAGAAACCAGACTGATGTGCATGGCAGAAGAAAAGCGGATCCTGCGAAAAGAGCTCTGCAACAGACCTGAGTCAGCTTACAGATGTGCCCTATGTGGCAGAGACTGTCATTTGGCAGTCATTGCTGTTGTTGAACACTACACATTACAAAACACATTCTATGCAACAGGCAATAGAAATATTATGCAATAGATAAAATTCTTAATACTGTTTATTCTATAACACCCCTTGGTTCCCTCCGCAGGAGGCTATCTATGTGGGTTCCCAGACACGTATAATGAAGATTCCTGTCCACAGGTGTCAGCAGTTCAAGTCAAGGAAGTAAGTCAAACTGCATCATGACAATGACAATGATCTTTATTTGCAAGTTCTTGCCCATATGGGCTAAATGCAGTAGTTGCATGAAGTATTTCTGTTACAGTGTTAGAGGCACAACAACTAAAGCTATGCTACATTACTAGTTCACTTTTATCCGTGGGGTAATCTTTATCTGCTGTTATCTAAAAACAGAGTATTTGGGGATAGCAAGTCCATGGACGGTGGTTTCAAATTGCAATGTTTTCAAAATATTGGAATTCTGAGGCACAGCCCTTCAATTTAACTTGATACCCCAAAATACACAATATTTTTCAAAACAACGGATATAGGTTACGCCACGGATAAAGATGAACTAGCGTTACTTCTAAGAACTTCCCCTTTCCTCTTACATGTTGAAGTAAAGATGAGACCACACTATTTGTTGGATGTGAATTCAGCAAAGTTATGTTTGACCACTGTTACTCTGCAGAACCTGTCTCCTTGCCATGGACCCCTACTGTGGGTGGGACTCCTACAACAAGAGATGTGCTTCTCTTAGACAGAGGTGAGAAGGTTAAAAGTTGTTAACGTAATATTTTCTTTGGCTATCAGTATTTCTTTTGCAATTTTGTTTGCCAAAAAATGACTTTAGACAGAGGTGAGTGGGTTAAAATTTGTTGTATGTGATCAAGTTTTGAGGCAGTGGTATTTTCAAAGCAATTTTTTCTGGAATGAGAAAAGACCATACATACCCTGTCCTTGGTACTGAACTAGCTTTCATAGCCTTGCATAGCATTACATAGATTTTGCTAATGGTGTCTAACGTTGGATCTTCACAGAAACAAGTCACAAAAATAATGTTTTGTTGTTGTTTCCACAGTATGGAACATATGCAGGACTGGCACCAAGACATCAGCTCCTGTCCTGTTCTCAACCTGCCTGGTAAGAATCAGAACCTACAGTTGGTGACAAAGAGCCCTACTCAGAATAGTTCTATGGAAGAAGGAATTTTTGTAAAGTCAGTCATGGGTTGTTATTTGTACTTTGCGCCTTTTCTTTTTATCTGAATCAATAATTGGTTCTTAGTTTTATAATAGTATGAGTTAAAACCGTTCAAATGTTAAGTTTTACACCTGTAAAATGCACTGTACAGTTGCACAAAAGGCTGCTTTTTTTGTAGATATGGGAAGACATTGCTAGCCTTTTGCTCAAAATGTGGCTCTTCTAATACACAGGAAATCTTAAAATCCCATCCAAGGGACTACAAAGCCCTTTCGGTATGGTCTTTTTAGGTGTAAGAGGTTAAACATTTAGCTAGATGTCTATACACTGTCAATAAATTTTCATCTGCAAAATGCTTGATGTACTATCTAACCAACCCACCCATCTCCTATCCCCAGTTGACGGAGATTACAGCGAGTGGTTGCCATGGGAACCGTGTACCCAGCTTCTGGAGAGCGGTGAGGAGACGACGTGCATGTGTCGGTCCCGGTCGTGTGACAACCCTGCGCCGCGGTGTGGAGGGAAGCCATGTGTGGAGCCCGCCACTCAAGTCTCCAACTGTACAAGTGAGGATTTTGTTTTACCTCTTGTTTTGCATATTGCAATGGACCCCACAATTTTGTCTTGTAGAAAAACTGGAAATGAATGACTTCTCCTTGGTACTGAAATAGCTTTCCAGAACATATTGCATCAGCAGCAGTGTCTATGTGAATGTTGGTAGAACATAGAAAATGAAGCAGAAAAAGTAAGATATGTTACATTTTACCTAGTGTTCTAAGCAATGCTAGGCATACTAGGCTAAGAAGCAGAACGTTGCATTTAATCAATATTTTCTCCTGGGGTTTTCGCTTGAGTTTGATTGGAGTGAATGTTATTCAAATAAAAAATAGGAAAAAAGAGACTTGTTGCCTAAAGTAGAGCCAGGATTATAAGTATCTATCTTTAAAATGTTTACAGTTAATGGAGGCTGGTCAGAGTGGTCGGTGTGGACGTGCTGCTCCAGAACCTGTGGCCCGGCGGTGAAGATGCGCCATCGTTCCTGCACTAACCCTGCACCCCAGTATGGGGGACGGCTGTGTGTGGGGTACAGTCAGGAGCACCTCGTCTGCAACAACCCACCATGCCCTGGTGAGAGATACTTCTTTACAAGTCTTTCTAACCCCAACCCTAACTCTAACCCTAATCCTAAACCTGCACCAACCCTGCACCTCAGTACGGGGGCCGGCTGTGTGTGGGGTACAGTCAGGAACACCTTGTCTGCAACAACCCACCCTGTCCTGGTGAGAGATACTTTTACTACTTGTAGTCTTCCTAACCCTCACCCTAACCCCAACCCTAATCCTGAACCTAACCCACCCTGTCCTGGTGAGAGATACTTCTACTTGTCTTCCTAACCCTGACCCTAACCCTGCACCAACCCAGCTCCCCAGTACGGGGGCCGGCTGTGTGTGGGGTACAGTCAGGAGCACCTAGTCTGCAACAACCCACCCTGTCCTGGTGTGGGATACTTCTTATTGTCTTCCTAACCCTAACCCCAACCCTAACCCTGACCCTAACCCTAACCCTGACCCTAACCCTGCACCAATCCAGCACCCCAGTACGGGGGCCGGCTGTGTGTGGGGTACAGTCAGGAGCACCTCGTCTGTAACAACCCACCCTGCCCTGGTGAGAGATACTTTTCCTAGTCTTTCTAACCTTAACCCTATCCCTAATCCCAAACCTAAGTCTGCACCCCAAACCCCACTCCCCAGAACATCTCCTGCACCATGGAGTTTGAAAACATGAAAACATCTGCATTGCTGTACACACAGTTTCAGAAAGTGAATAAAGCCAGATTTAAGCTTTGTTCACAGCACTCTGTTTTCATCTTTTTTCCTCCTGCTAAATCTGGTGGCCACACTATCAATGATATTGAAGTGTTTAGATATTAAATTTCTGCAGAAGCCAAAGGGGTGTGGCTGGACTGGTCGCCATGGTCACGGTGTTCCCGGAAGTGCGGCGGAGGGATACAGGAGCGGACCCGGATGTGCACCGCCCAGGAGTGTCCCTCCGGGTGTGATAAGGAGTACAGGGAATGTAACACTCACAACTGCCCAGGTAGGCTATTGTATTGTTTGATTCCATTTTTACATAGCCTGTAATATACATTGTATATACTTCCATTACTGATGTCAAATTTATTCTCAGACAATGTATTTGTAAAACTTTCTACTAAAAATTTGAGCTAAAGATTTTAGCTGTTTTTTGTGATAGGACTGTTGCCAAAATGTTTTCTTTTTAACAATACTTATAATCACATTCTGACATTTATTTTTAGTTTCATTATCAATTTCTCATAATGATTTTTGGGTTTGTGGTGTCTTATAATTGGTTGGAAACTTTGTAAGATCTTTTGCAGTTTTTGTGTGAAAGAAGCCAGAATCAGTGAACGTCGAGGTGTCATCTGCAAATTATCCATGTCATATTCATGTTTCTCTCCCCTCTTCTATCGCGACAGAAACCCGGAAGTCCACTCCATGGAGTCCCTGGATCCACATGAACATTACGGACCGCGGTGGTTACTACGAGGGCCGCGTCCGGTACGTGTGTAAGGCCCGTGTGCCTGACGACAGCCTGATATGGGTGGGACATCGCAGGCTGGACATGCGCTACTGTGACCCCAACAGCATGCACTCCTGCGCAACGAAAGGTAAGAATCAATCACAAAATATTCATATAAACCTTAGAGGAAATACAGAAATACTTGCAATCCTGCGACCCCGACAGCAGACACTCCTGTGCAATGAAAGGTACATCTGACTCACAAAATGTTCATATACGCATTTGGGGAAATACAAATTGTATTTCCCCTAAATGCGTATAAAAATATTTTGTGATGTACATGTCAGATGTACATGTAACACTGGATATGCGCTACTGCGACACCAACAGCAGGCACTCCTGTGCAGCTAAAGGTATGTCAGACCCTAAAATTTTGTTTATGATGTAAACCATTAAGTAGGGAGTTCAGGCCTGCATACATCAGGTAGATTTGTGTTTGAAATTGTTTAGGTCATTTTGAACTCCAATTCAATTTTTGGTGTCTTGAAATGAATTCTAAAAGATAATGCTGGACTTGAGAAATAACCTTGATATATGTACAGTTCCAGGGAGTCAGATTTGAGTTTTCCCTCCATCCCTCTATTTTTGCCTTGTGCTTTTGCTCATCCTAGATCCAGAAACATTTATCTAAGAACCAAGATGAGATGGCCTAATTTACAGCAAAGTTAGAGGGTTATATTGTTTTTAAACAGTTTTTATCCAGTCCTTAAGTCCTGTCAAATGGAAATTCTGTTGACCTTAATCATTATTTCTTCTCCTACTGCAGAAATATCAGTAATTCCCATGTCTTCTGTCTTTAATCATTAGGTCCAGCTCGAGTTGTCCACGGGGTGTGGTCCAGCTGGTTGCCATGGTCACCATGTACAGTGAGCTGCGGTTCAGGGGTCAGAACGCGGCAGAGGCAGTGTAACAACCCCCCTCCCAGCGGCGGTGGTTCGCCCTGCCTCGGACCTGATGTCATCTATAAGGACTGTACCATGGCACCTTGCACAGGTAGGGAAGGGTCCAGTTGTGAACTTGGACATGAAAACAAGCAAGGACTGTCTGTTCTAAGTTGTTTTTTTTCAACAATAAGATAGCAAAAATCTCTTCTGGGGACAGTTGTTTAGTACTTGATCATTCTTAAAACCTTAGAGTTAGAACAATCTAAAGAAGAAGAAAAAATGAGCTATGACTTATTATCTTTAAGGACTGCTGCAATTTGTTCCAGCATAGTTTCTTGAGTTAGGCATCTTATATTGCCTATGCCAAAAATATAGAGAAACAACCAATCCCATGTTTTTTGTCCCCTCACAGCTAACTCTACTTGGTCCTGTTGGTCGGAGTGGTCTCACTGTTCGGTGTCGTGTGATGGTGGAACGCGGTTCCGTACCAGGACCTGCTTTGGGATGGGGCGGTGTGAGGGGGAACGGAGGAAGGAAGAGACGTGTAATGCTCTCCCCTGTCTCAGTACGTTCTTACTGTTCTCTATTATAATATAAAATGTCATTATGATAAGATGAAGGGAAAGTGGTCCAAAAATAGGCTATTGGGAGTTTGAAGATGAAATAGGTGATGCGTAATGCTCACACCTGTCTAAGTACGTCCTTACATTCACTGCTTTGTTTAAAACATCTCACAAAAGACACAACCGATACAATGGCCGAGTGGGTGGAGTGTTTGCCTTGCATATGGTAGGTCGTGAGTTCAATCCAGGTGAACTCATACCACCCTATGCAAACAGTACAGGGCACCTTTATTATGTAGTCTTACTTGGTGACATTTGAACACAGACATGAACATAGTCCTGTAGAGTATGTGCCATAGTTTGGTTAGAAAGACCACATCGACACTTAGCTGAGTTCACTCAGAATGTAGTTCACTTAGAAATGGCATCTACATCCACTGTATGTTATCCTGTCCACAGTAAACGGCTGGAGACACTGGACCCACTGGTCGCCCTGTGATGATGCCGGCCTGCGTAGGAGGACACGTGAGTGTGGGGAGGAGTCGCCCCTCCCAGGGCACTGCACAGGCAACACCACACAGGAACAGTCTTGTTTATCTGATGTCAGCCTGGGTAAGCTCAACCTTATTGGTTCATTCATTCATTGCTTCATTCATTGCTTCATTCATTGCTTCACTCATTGCTTCATTCATTGCTTCACTCATTGCTTCACTCATTGCTTCACTCATTGCTTCATTTATTCATTCATTCATCCTGTAACAACATATTTGCTATTAATTTACTTTTTATTGTAGCAATTTTTCATTCAGTCATTCATTTATTCATTCATTCAGTCTTTTATTCTATAAGTTTAATCTTTCATTCCAGCATTCCTTCATGATGTATTCAAAATGTACCAAAGAGTTTGTGAAAATATTTCGAGGTTTTGTTACATGTACAGCTATTCAGACATTCTCCAAGATCAAAGTAGAATTCAAACACATTGTTTTAGTCTTCCAAGTACAGTACAGTTTTGTATGTTCTGCTTGAGTCCTTACTATCTGAGGGGGTGAAGTATGCCATCTCTGATTACTTTAATTTTTCTGTTTCCAGATGATGTCAACATCCAACCAGTCAAATCTAGAAACTGGAATAAAAAGATTGACCTAATCTACATCATCATCGCAGGAATCGCGTCGTTCTTTCTCGGAGGAACACTGTTTCTTGGATCTTACATCTACTACCTGAGATTCCAGGAGTCCAGAATACACCCCTGTCACAAACACGTAAACGTCAACAAACCAAACAACAAGAAAATGATCAACACGAAGCCAAAGATGACGGTGTATGAAGCGAGTAAAGGGGATCCGAAATATGCAACTTATAAGGATCCATTCTGGGACTAGCGGAGATTTGTTCTCTCAACGTGTTGCAATCTTGAAAGAGCGTACTGGACTAAAGTATTGCTCTTCTTGTATACAAGGACCCATAAGGGGATATGCCACATGTTGGTGACTGCTCAAAATATAGTCAACTGTGAGTATTTGAAAGCCAAGGACAGCAGGGATGCCTGTACTGCAGTACTCATCAGAACTGAAAGGAGGTGCTGCTGCATGGTGGACCGATGACCACAGACTCAAAACTGGTGCTGGAAATTTGACTGCATTAATCAAGTGTGTTACTGACGTGATTGAAGAAAAATGGGGAGAAATTTTGTGAACTCGAAATGACAATGAAGTGCAAGACAATGCTGAAACTTGGAGGAAACTTTGCTGGACTCCTCACTGGATGTAACAAATAGATAACTTTTATTGTGAGAGACTTCTCAAATCGTTTCTGAAACTTGTTGATTGAATGGTTCTTTATAGAATTTTGATCATGATAAGCCATATTGGTACAACTCTTGGTGAGATTCTGCAATGAGTGTAGTTATAATGAATTTAAATGCACTGCCAAATCTATCTCTAATATTCCAATACTTGCAGATTATAAGTCATGGTTTAGATACTCTCAGGACCTCCGTGCACACCAGTGTCTATCATAATCAGACTGTGATTTTGGCTAAGCAAAGGGCTCTTTCTGTTGATAGGGACTCACTAATACGATTTTGTTTCTCAGATTTTTAAAAAGATGATGTCAAATGTCTGAAATCCAAGGAGTTGCATCGATGTGGCCTAAAAAAATAAGGTCATGTAAAAATGAGAGATCTTAATTGACAAGCAGTTCGATAACATACATTGTATTCTGTCAAAAAATCTCGCAGATGATTTGCTTCATTTTCAAATTCAAGCCATATTATGCAGTTCTACAACATTCTCTGCAAGCATAAGTTCTCATTTTCATCAAACAAACATTGTATATGATACACATAACTCAAGATATCTGACAATCTCTATTTTTATACCAAATGTCGAAGTTGAACACATGAAAGAACTGCCAGGTAGATCCCACAGTAAAGCATCTGTGCCAAAGTTGAATTGAAGGATAGTCTGTATTTGTATAATAAGAAGGACTAGGATTTCTGATAAATGAGTCAGAAAAAAAGTAAGGTGTATATTTACGTAAATTTCAATGCTAACCAGCTGGTGTATATAGCATTGCTAGATTGTGTGTGATGTTTGCATACATTGATATTAATAATTTCTTTATTTCTGGGCAAGTATGCCAAGAAGTAATGGTGACAAAGGCAAAGTGCAAAATTCCTGCCAAAGCGAGGTTGGAAAATGCTGGACTAAGATGCATATTGAGCATTTCTAGATGGTAGTAACAATTTTCATGATTGTCAAGCACTTTGGGGTGAACTTGATGTTTTTGAAGAGTGAAAAGTCACTCACTTGGTCAGTTCTTTAAACTTGATGATGTCATCAGTTGTGATAGCATTAAAGCCACACCATTTGTTGCTTCTTGAATGAAGACAAATCATGCCAGACTGAAAGATGAACATAAGAACAAAGTCCGCAAGGGGAAGTCTGCATCTTGGTTCACTCAGTTTAATGGAGGAAATTTTTACAGATGACAGAAATTTTGATACATCTTTGCTAAAAGATGTCCCCAAATCAAAGAAATGGATTGGTGTGACGTAGTGAAGAAGTTGGTTAAACAAACATTCTGAAACTCTACCAGCTGGATTGGTAGACCTGAAAGTGCAGTTGTCTTTTTTTATAAATCACCATGTATGCCATTAGTTAAAGCTTTCTTTCATAGCATTGACATTAGTTTGTGCATGCATTTCATGAACTTTGAAGGATGAAAAAGTTTGGTATACAAAATTGTTTGAAAGTACCTGGAATTGAATGAATTTTACAGTATTGCAGGTATTCTAGTGATACATTTGTCCTCTCTTACTAAAAACCATTGCCATGAAGTATGTTACTCATATGTACAGGAACTTAGCAATACCTTAATCAAATATAGATGGAATTACAAGCAAAAAAATCACTGTCTTTGGTCAAAACATGTATGTTGCGTCAAAGTTGCCATCCAGAGTTTAATTCAAAAGTTTTACTGAATTTGAGCATATGAGATAAGTCTGTTGCCAATGTCAAGTTTAAACAATGTTGTTAGATTCGTATTACATGGTCATGTTTCCCTAATGTGATAGCAAATTTCTTTGTACACAACCAATGCTTTTACGAGGGGCGTGCAATTAGTAATGGTCCTGACCCATTTCCCATAGCAGGAGATTAATGAAACTTGGCACAGTTATTAGTCTTTCTCTTCATAGGAATCACCCAGAGTTATGCATTTCTCCCATCGTTTGATGCAGCTCTGGACACCGATTTTGTAGGACACCCCAGGTTGGTCCTCCAACTGATGCCTCATCAATGGCACAAGAGGGACGACCAGGTCTGGGAGCTGTTTCCACAGACTTCCAGCCACGTTTGAATTCAGGATGCCAGCGTTTTACAAGGTCATATGATGGGGCATCATCACCATAAGTTTCATTTATTTCATCAAAAGTCTTCTTTGGTGTGCGTCCTTTCAAATACAAAAACCGGATCACTGCGCGACACTCAACTGGTTCCATTTC
>NC_049994.1:16617543-16621573 GCF_000003815.2 Branchiostoma floridae | reverse complement strand
CAAACACCAGTAAATCAGAAACCACAATTAGTTCAGAGCTGTCTTTTGCAACATAACCCATAGAGATATGAATTATTACACATACAAAATTTCATTTAGATCAGACAACTGGAAGTGGGTCAGGACCATTACTTATTGCACGCCCCTCGTACTTAGCCTACGTTTGGGTGACCGTCTGACACCTTCCTCAGGTCAATAGTGACTGGTTCTACTTTGTACTGCAGCTAGGTGGCGCTGCTTCACTGTGAAGAATGCGGTATCAAACATGACTGTGTTTGTATCCCCCCTCATCATGGCTAATAACTGGATCAAAATTTTCTCCTGCCATAAAATGTTACGATGGAGCAATGAAGGATAAACTGTAAATGCAGAAGTTTGTGGTGGTTTTATCTTTGTGGTTTTCGCAAGGCAGTCTTACGCGAACTTAAAACCACCGCAAACATTTTTCCATTATAGTATGTGACTACAGTGTATGGCACTACCGCGAACTTAAAACCACTGCGAACACTCCACTTTCCCGCTAACGCAAAATTAAATCCCCGTGAACTTAAATGCATTTACAGTAAATTTAGTATCATTTGTCCAGAGGAAGGTTACAGACGGTCACTGAAACCTCTGATAGGTAAAACACTTGTTTCTGTACAAAGAACTTCGTTATCATTTTCATCCGTGTTTGTAATAGAGAATATGTTATAATCACTTTGTATGTATAGCATAGCCAGGCTGTAAATATATGTAGCAATTAATGTGCAATCGCGTAGAGACCACACTAGCAACTCGAATGAATTGTAAATTTGAAAATTTCTAACATGACTTTGTACTCTTATTGTAGACCACTGATTCATACCGAGGATTTTTTTGCCATGTAAGTTAAACTTTGTGCTCTGTCTTTGAAATCAATAAAGTTACAAAAAATTTGCCCATCTTGATTTTTTTCGCGCTCTCGGATTATATTTGGAGGAGTCTGCAGAAGAGTCCATAAAGTTTACTTGCTGTGGCCTTTAACAACACAAACAAGCAAATGGAAAATTCATCAAGTTGCTTGATTTAGTTACTTTGTAGGTAATATTCTACATGGATGTCTAACCTTCGGACGCAATGTTCTTGATAGATTTAAACAATTCCAGAATGCCATGCATGTGGCTTTTTCTGTGTCATGGTACATCGCTTTGTAAACACTCCGACAGGTTCTGCGTTTTTGTAACCAGCGCACGGTTGTGATAGGTCGGGATGTCTACAGCTACAAAGACTACTTAGGGGTTATCCCCCAAATAGCCCCACAAGGGGCAAAGTAAGGAGGGGTTGAGGTAGCGGGGTAGGGCGGGCAGGCACGAAGACTCAACGGTGGGAGCAATTGCCACCGTGCCAGGCAGGGCATCCCACTAGAATAGTTCTAGGAAAAAATTAAAAACTTTGTAGGTGTCCTTACGAGCGTAAAGACGTCCGTAAATGGTCAGGTATTTAAGGTAGTGGCTCCCCCGGGATGTAACAGGTGTTTCGGCCAATCTCAACACCTCTCCTCCCCAGATGTTTGAAGATTCGCGTAGGTGGTCTCGTCAAAACTCGCGAGGTTTATGTATCCACCCCCCATCAGTGCTTCCAGAGAGAGCTCCAGTTGTTGGAAACTCGGCCTCTCGGTCGGCTGCTCTTCCCAACACGCCGCCATGATGGAGTAGAGCTTGCCGTCGCAGTGAGGCGGTTTCTCCATCCTGTAGCCGTGTTTCACGTGGCCCATAACCTGGCGAGAGGACATCCCGGAGTAAGGTGTGGCGCCCAGAGTGACGATCTCCCACAGCAGCACCCCGAACGACCACACGTCACTCTTACTCGTGTACATCCTCTGAAACAGGGACTCAGGCGCCATCCAGCGGATAGGCAGGCGGACGTGTGCCGTCCTCTCGTACTCTTCTCCCTCCCGTGAAATACCGAAGTCCGACACCTTACACGTCTTGTCTGCAGCAACCAGCACGTTTCTGGTGGCCAGGTCACGGTGGAGGATCTTCTTGGACGACAGGAAGACCATCCCCTTGGCCACATCCCAAGCAAACTTCGTCAGATCCTGTGAAGAAAGAGACTTGCTCTCACCGTGCAGATTGCTGTGTGTTTGCGGAGCGCGGCTGGAACGCAGGTTGGACTGCAGAGTTCCTCCGGGCACGAACTCAAGCAGCAGGTAGAACGGCTCCTTGTCCGTGCAGCATCCAAGAAACGACACGACGTTCGGATGACTTCCGAGCACCTCAAGTACTTCCAATTCCTTAAAAAAGGCAGGTTGAGCAGCATCTCTTGTGGCAGCTTTCAGAGTCTTCACGGCCACGATGGTTGTTCCTTGGTGATCGGATATGTTCCAAGCTTCAGCCCTGAAGACATTTCCAAACTCTCCTTGTCCGAGTTTTTCTCTCAAGGCCAGCTGATTCCTAGGGAATTCCGAAGAGGTTTTCACATCTTCGTACACAACATCCGTGGTAGACTGTCTTTGACTGTCTCCAGGCACCGCTAGACCCTGGTAAGGTTGGGCAGACTTTTGTCCCTGTGGTAGCCTGAGACTCTGATATCCATCCTCGGAACTGGTCGGTATTTGTTCTAACGCCACACCGGTTGGGGCATCGTTTTGCCGTTCTCTGGAGACCATAGCTCGTCTGAGAATGGATACAGCAGCGACAACTACAGCTATTATAACCACAACACAGACCACTACTACTATGATAATGGTTGTGGTAGGATTTCCACCTCCATTCAGTGATTCTGCCGAAAAGTCTACAATGAGGACTGTAGACGCCTTCGCAGGCGTGAAGCCAATATTGTTAGACACTTCACAGCTGTAAGCCGTGCCCTGTAAGTCCGATGTGGCGCTTGTGATGTTCAATACACCGTTGTCTATATCGTATTGGTGCTCTGTGCTGGGGTCGATGACTCTGCCTCCTTCCCTCCACGTGTAGATGAAGTTGCCGGGATTGCCGTCGGCAGGGCAGCTGATTGTGACCGACTGCCCTTCCGTTACTCGAGTTGTGATAGACGGGGGAGTGATAATTTCAGCAGGATATCGAACATTTAGTGTCATCAGTGTTTCTACATCCATTGCCAGTGCCGGATGGCTTGCCACGCACCTGTACGTCACTCCGTTGTCCCCTTTAGTGGGTGTGAATGTAAGAGTTCGGATTGACGTGAACGAACTATCGCTCTCCTGCGTGTCCTGCTGTTCTCCTAGGCCTGCATCCACAGGGCTGTCCTCATCAACTATGTACCAGCTGATGTTGGGGGTGAAGCCCCACCCAGTCGCCCAACAGGTCAGGTTGAGCTGTTCTTCCGTGCTTGGCGACGGTGGAGAGGTCTCTATGGTAAGCGCTCCTGGAGCAACTGTGGATTGGTGATAAAGTCGTAGTAATCACATCGATTCCTGACGTTATCATGTACCTCCGATCCTTATTGTTCGTTCGAACAAGTTTGTACCATAATTTGCAGAATTAGTTCTTCCAACTTAGGTATGTTAAATGGTTTCCCAGTTCTCAATTTCATACTGGTTACCACAATGCTTGTACTCCTTTCAGAAGACCCTCAAATTATTAAGGGCATTCCCAAAAAAACGCAAAGAAGATAAGAAACTGGGCGTGTTTGTGCCGATATCAAAATGCTTTTAATCTTTAAACTAAGACCTCACAAGGTTGTCTTGTGTATAACAGGTGCCTCACCTAGTTCACAGTTGGTCCCCTCCCATCCAGGTGAACAGTGACAGGTGTACGTGTAGGTGGTCAGGTTGGGCAGACACGTGGCTCCGTTAGTACAGGGGGAGCTGTAGCACACATCTAACTCTGTGGATTTAAATTTCAACATCTGTTAAAAAAACTGACGAAAACTGACGAAATTCTAAGGAATCTTCAATTTGTCATTTGAGACCAAGAAAAGTAGTATTTTAAACGAAAGAGCCTTGATAAAATTCATGTCGCATGCCATTATCATTGAGTTTTATAGAACTGAGACCATGCTCACCATCCTTATTTTCAGGTATCATTAATATTGTTCTATGTTGGTGATG
>NC_049994.1:16616518-16617443 GCF_000003815.2 Branchiostoma floridae | reverse complement strand
ATCTTTTGTTATAACAGACTAGACTCTAGTTACCTGGATCTGTACACCGGTCGGAACCCTGCCATCTGCACGTTCCTGTCCGTGTACAGGTTCACCCACATCTGCCCGGTGTCCACCCTCTGTGCTGGCGGGGTGCTGTTCCCACAGAAGACGCCGATGGTGTCCTGGAACGGGACGTCCTCCCTGTCCTACCTCTACACCATCCTTACACGTTACTGTCCCGTCACCATCCTCGTTGAGTTCTATGTGAAATTCACCGAGGAAAGAGACATCTATGCCTGGAAGGAAGTCCAAATGAACGTGAGTGAGGGTTACGTATTGCGTCAATTTGCGACAGTTCCAGTCCACAGCCAATCTGGATTGGTTTCTGTTTCGATAACTCAATGTAATGTGTCACAGCATCTTTCTCTTTCTCGTCCCATCTTCCATTCTTATCACCTTGCCCTCCCTCCCTCCCTTCCTGCTTTCCTTCGAATTCCTTTCTGTCTGCCTTACACTTTTTTTACGTTTCTCCTTGCCCTTCTCTTTGTCTGTCTATCTGTCTCTTTTTCTTTGAGAATCGCTCTCTGTTAATCTTTACCACCTACCTGTAGCACCCTCTACGTTGACGCACCACGTGTAATCTACTCTTGGCGGGTAGTCGCCAGGGTACCCCGGGGAGGATATCTCCCCTGCCGGGGACCTTAGTGTCTCATCGCACTGGGCACTTCCAGAATCTAAACAAACAACAGCAAACAATCAAACACGTTTACAAGTGCTATCTACCGGTCAAAGTCACGTCACCAAATCACCGAAACAAGAAACACAATCACAAAGAAACACACACACACCCATACATACATACATACACACATACACATCTACACACAGACACATCTACACACAGACACACAGACACACACACAAACACACACCGAAACATACT
>NC_049994.1:16607901-16615401 GCF_000003815.2 Branchiostoma floridae | reverse complement strand
ATTGCTGTGCACACGGCTGCTGTACATGTTTTCATGACGAGACCAACTATGGTCTCTAGTGAACCTCAAAATACCTCACCAAACGAGGTGGCGTTAGAAGAAATACCAGAAAGTTCTCAAGACGGATTTCAGAGTCTCCGGCTGCCACAAGGACGAATGTCTAGTGAACGTCAAATTAGCTCTCCAAACGATGTTGCGTTAGAAGAAATACCAAACAGTTCTGAGGACGGATATCAGAGTCTTGGACGAAGGTCTGCCCACCCTTACCAGGGTCTAGTCGGACAAGGAGACAACCAAACCCAGGCCAACACGGATGTTGTGTACGACTATGTGAAAGCTTCATCGGAATTTCCTAGGAATCAGCTGGCCGTGAAAGAGAAACTCGGACATGGAGAGTTTGGGAATGTCTTTAGGGCTGAAGCTTGGAACATATCAAGTCACCAAGGAGCAACTATCGTGGCCGCGAAGACTCTGAAGGCTGCCACAAGCCCTGCTGCTCTGTCTGCTTTCTTTAAGGAATTGGGGGTACTTGAGGTGCTCGGCAGTCATCCTAACGTCGTGTTGTTTCTTGGATGCTGCACGGACAAGGAACCGTTCTACTTGCTACTTGAGTTCGTGCCCGGAGGAACTCTGCAGTCCAACCTGCGTTCCAGCCGCGCTCCGCAAACGTCCGCCAATCTGCACGGTGAGAGCAAGTCTCTTTCTTCACAGGACCTGACGAAGTTTGCTTTGGATGTGGCCAAGGGGATGGGTTTCCTGTCGTCTAAGAAGATCCTCCACCGTGACCTGGCCACCAGAAACGTGCTGGTTTCTGCAGACAAGACGTGTAAGGTGTCGGACTTCGGTATTTCACGGGAGGGAGAAGAGTACGAGAGGGCGGCACACGTCCGTCTGCCTATCCGCTGGATGGCGCCTGAGTCCCTGTTCCAGATGCTGTACACGAGTAAGAGTGACGTGTGGTCGTTCGGGGTGCTGCTGTGGGAGATCGTCACTCTCGGCGCCACACCTTACTCCGGGATGTCCTCACGCCAGGTCATGGCGCACGTGAAACACGGCTACAGGATGGAGAAACCGCCTCATTGCGACGGCAAGCTCTACTCCATAATGGCGGAGTGTTGGGAAGAGCGGCCGACCGAGAGGCCGAGTTTCAAACAACTGGAGCTCTCTCTGGAAACACTGATGGAGCATGAATATGATTACATAGACCTCGCGAGTTTTGACGAGACTACCTACGAGAATCTACCAACATCTCAGGAGGAGAAGTGTTGAGATTGGCCGAAACACCTGTTACATTCAACCAATCACAAGGCTCGCGCTGGCCATGAAAACGCGCCACCTAGCGGATCACCCAGTGATGATGCATATGCCATGTTGGATATCAATCAATCAATCAATCAATCAATCAATCAATCAATCAATCAACCAATCAATCTTTATTGCACAACAATTGTACAAGTACGATCTATGGCAAGTTCTAGAGTAATACATGTACAGAACTTCAAGACTATTATCTACGCAGTTGCTTATAAATAACAATGATAAAGAGTTTTATGTACAAAAGACTAATCGCTATACAACTTAAGCTGGGTGCTTCAGTTCATGAGAAGCATTCAATGTCACTTCACGAGGAAATTTACAGATTGATAATTAGGCTGTGTGTGGATAGACCATGTACTGACATTATACTGATATGAATTGGATATTCAAAAGCATTTTTACGTTACACATCAGCACGTAAAATGTCTGTCCAAGATAAATGTCTTTCGTAACGTTAGTTTCTAGCCTGGCTACTTGGGATTTTACACCAAGAATTTGCTTGTACGGAATTTTCGCACTAGAGATATTAGCAAACATGTACTTGAATGAAGTTGAATCCTAGACTACTAGAGCAAATTAGGATATTCTTAAAGGCATTAAAATATTCTTAAACTTTCCTCTCATGACCTCCTTGAATGCTTAATTGTTATGACTTAATCTTTGATATCCCAGCAATAAAATAAAACAGTTTGCCTTTGCCTAAAATGTCCATATCCCTATTGTTAGAATGGAATGGTCCGACTATGAGCTATGCCTGCCCCAGACAAGTATAGGATCATGTGGGAAGCAGTTATCTTTAAGATGTGACATTATCTTCTTAAAACTAGACAAGGAATCCGATCCTAAGTCCATCCATCGTCGTAGCATTGGAGATCATACTTAACTCTGTAAATTGAGTATTGACGCAAAACAAACGAGATAAACGAAAAATATTAAGCCACGTCCGTCAAAATCCTCCGGAAGGGAATTCCGGGCACACACGTCATAAGATTGACAGCTGCGTCGGACGGCTTTTCTCGGCATTTGAGTGACGTCAGAGGCTTGTGGTACAAGCTTATAACCGACAAGGGAACAGTCTTATTTGCATTTACTACTGTTCAACTTGGACTTGACTCACACGACACCAGAATTCGGTGAAATATAGAAATAATAACGTTGTTTCTAGTTTTATGTCCCTGCTATAGATATCGCCGCGAAGCTCAGTGGTGTCTCGAAGACCCCATTCGCATAGCGGGAATTCTTTCTGACGTCTTAGACGCGGTATATTTAACCTGAGCCGTCTTAATTTGCCTGCAGGCCTCTTTAACGATAAGATGAATTACATATATGTGATGATAGCATCACCTCGATTAACAAGCATGGGGTTTGGATTTGGGCTTCCGTTACAGACTGAGCTAAGGCTAACGTGTCACATTTCCAAACCGGGGCCCGGCCGGGCTATTTGTGGAAACGAAAAATAGAATTGTATACGTAAGAATATACACAAATATTGCCCACGGCTATTCTCTTTACGTCTTGTGTAGTGTGGTGTCTTTTGTATCTTAGTTTTCGTTCTCGAAAGCTGCCCGACCGGGCCCCAGTGGGGCGTAGGGCCTTAGATGAGCATTTATTCCACCCATTTCATTCAGTTTCTGGTAGCTATGAGAAAACTGTGCGAAGTTGAAAATAGATTCTTGATCATGAAGTCTGCCACTGGTGTCTTAGGGATTTGGGAGGGCAGTTCTAAACATAAAGGTCATAAAGGTGCATGGTTTGATTTGGGATGTGGTCTCAACTTATGCCACCAAAGCATGGAAATGTATTATCAGATATTTTACTCGTTTCATTGCAAAATGTTAATATAGAGAGATATATACGAGCAAACTGAGAACCTATTAAAACTACTGGGCTAGGCTGCATAATATCTAAAGATGAAATTGTTAAATTTGGGTCATCCCGAGCTCTTGCGAAAAATCCGTTAAGGAGAAACTGGGTATGGGTTAGAAATGCTCTTCCATTCAGATGTCCATTGTAAATCCCGAAACATGTCACAAAGACGACAAAATAACACACAACGGGGTCACCCTTGTTTAGCAGGTCGACCTTTTCTTTATGGACGTCTGGACTAAATTTGAATCAATTTTTCTAATTTGGACTTATTGTCTCTCCATGTTTCTGTAAGATAACAGACCCATGACCAAATAATCATTTAGGGTAATTATCAAAAGTACAGAGGCAACAAATTTGAAATTTGATCCTTAAAACTTAATACAGCTGGAGAAAAAAAATCAGGAAAAGTCAGAAGAGTTCACATTGATCTTTAGGCGCTACTTTATGTCCTGGTGTGACGTTACTACCAAAGTGTTGAAGATCACAGATCATTCAAGTCGACAGCCACGGAAACAAACACCATCGGCCGACTTTCCACAGATCTCTATTATTTCCAATCGGGTGATGATATCCCTAGCTCCCTAATAAAGATCCCTCCATCTCTTTTGGGCCTCTATTCTGGGTCAGAATGCGGATAGACTTTGAAGACGAGGAATGGAACTTAGATTACGAGAACAGTTTTCGCTGTACAATTGTTGTTGTCCTCGCTACAACATCACCAAGACTCAGGGTACCGCCATCTTTTATCATACGACATTTTCGACGGTGTCGTTTGCAAGTTTGTCAATATCTCAAGGATCTGGTTCAAGTATTTCTGTCGTGAGACAGTGAGCTGTGAGTTTGACCCGTCGGGCTAGCTGTCGCTGGGTTCGCCGCGTGTTTTAGTAACCTTTGCTACAACATCACCAAGGTTTAGCCTACCGCCATCTTTTACTATGCGACATTGTCGACGGTGTCGTCTGTACGTTTGTCAATATCTCAAGGATCCAGTTCAAGTATTTCTCTCTCGTGAGGCGGCGATCTGTGAGTTTGACCCGTGGGGCTAGCTGCTGCTGTTGGGTTCGTCGCGTGTATTAGTAACCTTTGCTACAACATCACCAAGACTCAGGGTACAGCCATCTTTTTATACTGCATTGTCGACGGTGTCGTCTGTAAGTCTGTCAATATCTCGAGGATCCAGTTCAAGCAAAGAGCTCCTTGGTTCAAGTATTTCTCTCGTGAGGAGGTGAGCTGTGAGTTTGACCCGTGGGGCTAGCTGCTGCTGTTGGGTTCGTCGCGTGTTTTAGTAACCTTTGCCACTCGAGAGTCGACAGACGTCGTCTGTAATCAAACAACTTTCCAAGATAGAGTCGGTATGCTGGTCCGAGACGCCCGGCGGTACTCTGGAGGGGACTGGGTGTAAATAAAACATGGCTGCGCACTGGCCATGTCTGCGGGTACATGTACGAAAGGTAAGGCACCTCTCTTGAACTTGGAGTTTGTTTTGGCTAGCAGCTAAGTTATCATGTGGTCTTAGGAATCCAGTGATATGTTTAACGTCAAGTTTGAAATGAAACATTTTCCTGTGGTCCTCACAGTGAAGTGGATACGATAAACAGTCAGTTGCAAAGGAGCGGCTCATAGCTGCATTCAGTACTCAGTTACTTTACTGCGAGTGGCGAGTGTCTATTCCGTATGACGAATCGTAAGGAATATGATTTGGGCTTGCTTTGAGTTGCACGTTGGCGAATCGTAGTGCTAGCCGTAGGCTATCTTTTTGACAAGATGGGTAATATAAGATCAGCAGATTTGATTGCCTCAGTCCCCAAACGGATACAAACGAACGGTCCCTTGAACGGAGATTCCCATGAGTGTACTCACCACGAGTTTCAGACGAGTTGATAGCCAACAGCCCTTGGTGTTTATTACGTACAAATATAAACCGCGCTGTTATGATGTAACATTTTGGCAATGGAAACAGTCAATCACCAATCAACGGATGACAGACGAAAACCAAAGACTTGTGTTTTCTCCTTTTCTGATGTTTAACTTCGTAATACGTCGATGAAGGTTAGACGATACAGGTAATAAGATACGCCAAAAAGCAGTTACTCAAGCAACTGGATATGATTTTGGAAACGGTCAGACTTTTCAACTAGCATCCAATAGTTTTCATTGGTGACACTGAAGATATCTTGTTGGAGATGGTTTTTATATCCTAGCTGTGAATAGAAATATAATGTTTAATTGTAAAGCTTTGCTTTCCGGCAGTGAAATAGCTTAAGCATGGTGACGCCTTTTCTTGTTCGCTCAGACGTTAAAGGCGCGGTCAGAACGCCATAACCGGCAATTTGACTTGTCAATCATTTATGAAACGGTGCCAATTGACGAAAACTAAACATGTTTTCATTTTTCGGTGTTTCCTAAAACTTTAAACCTGGCTTTCCATCGTCGAAATAGCTTACGGCATAAACATGGTTAGCCTTGGGCCGCTGTAGTTGTTCTTCACGAGTAAACGCTAGGGGCTTCGTGGGCTCACGATCGGTTTGGTTTGGCGGCGTGTTTAAGACCTGTGACATTTCTGGAGCTAGCTAGCTTAAGGCTTAAATAAGTCGCCTATGGGCTATCGGTCAAAGATCCACGGCAAAGGATATTACAACGAGATATAAAAAAATGGAAGTTCCGCTACAGTACCTTAGCAAGCCGCTATGGGACTCATTATCGAACTTGACCTTCGTTTTCCCGACCAAATATCATCAGGATCTATCCAAGGCTTCTCGTGTTATACTGTTCACAGTAGGCAGACGTACACGCCTAAAACATAACCTTGCCATTCTGGCGAAGGTATACTGATATCCTTTTATCAAAGGCACGTCCCTGTAACTCAACTGGTAGCAGCCTCACAGTTGAGCTCCTGGTCCCAATGTTAGTTGGTATCTGGGGGTTCAAATCCTGGGAAGGGCATCTCGGTTGGGGCTGCACGTGTCTTATGGAAGAGACGTAAAATGTATCCCCCCCCCCCCCATCTGTAAAATACAAACCCTGCTACAGAAACCACTAGGCGGGATGATGGCTATGATCGGTAAAGTATAGAAGTAGAAATAGGCATCCTTAACGATATTGGTTAAACAAATTGATTAAACTAAATCAAATAGCCGAAGTCGCGACCATTTTGTGCAGTTATTGGCGTTAATTCTCCGCTAAGATCCTATACAATGACACGAACGTCTTCTCCTACTTTTGCTTAAAATTATGGTAGAACATTCCGTCCAATTTGGGACGAATGGGTCACGCAAATTCAGGCAAAATGCGCACTTTTCTTATTCAAATAGTTGAATCATCACATATAGCCATGAAGCCAAACTATAGCCATTACACAGGGCTCTCCTTGGTGTAGCGCAGATACATTATGACCAAGGATTTAAAAAAGATTATCAGATTCACGCGTCTAAATCGTCTTTTTGGTGTTTATGTCGGCTCGAGGGTTGAGTGTGTGACCGACCTAGCTGTAAGCGGGTCACATTGCCGCTTAAGGGTGTCCGTTAATGCAGATGCCATGCCAGGCACGCATACACGGACGTACATGGGACCGGCCGGGTTTATACTGTTAACAGTTGTGGTTCCCACAAAGCTGTGTGGAGGGCAACAGAGGTCACTGTACTGACAACATACTAGTATACACCCGAAAGGAGGCAATGGTGACAATAACAAACTTCACACCCTAAACGGAAATACTACGTTTTGTGTCATATTGAAAATCCCAGAAACACAGAGAGAGGACAGAGAGAGACAGAGACAGGCAGACTTACAGAAGGAGAGGGAGAGAGACAAAGAGAGAGAAGAAGAAGTAGTATTGTAGTTGACAATAGATTTCTCTGGCTGAATACATGGGAATTACAATAATCTGCGTATTCTAGGTTCTTCGTGAAACATTATGATCAATAGCAAAAAGACAATACATTTTGTTTGAAGACAGAACAAGGATCGCTTTCCCCAAAATGTGATAACACAGCTGTTTTGACTTCGTCAGTCAACCAAACTGCAGATATTTCTAAGCAGTGATGACCGTAGTTTACTGGCATCTTTACTGTGTTCTCTTTTTTTTTTCAGAATCAGTGACACCTTCAGCCTGATCTTGCAGACGACAGGTTGAGGGAAGCGGTTGCCATGGCGATGCACATCCCCATGGACGTGATGGCGGGAGTGCCGGCGTACCGCACCAGGAAGCGCTTTGCGCAGACTCCGTTCTCAAGGTGCTCTCAGTTTGTGGAGGCTTCTTTTGTTTGTGCGTCACAGTTGCGGTCAAGCGTAGTCTCCAAGCAGACCCTACGGTGC
>NC_049994.1:16587862-16606137 GCF_000003815.2 Branchiostoma floridae | reverse complement strand
TAGTCAAACGGGCACCGCTATACTGGTGCCGCTATACTAAGTCCCTTGCCAGCTTTGATACTATTTCTAAGGCACCGTAGGGTCTGCTTGGAGACTAGTAAAGCTAGCTAGTTAGGCTAGGTATCAAAACGAGTTGAAGGACAAGCTTTGACAACTTTCTTTCAAGAAAAGCGCTCAGTCTAACAATAGCTCATCACATTTTTTCTTTCAAAAGTATTTCAGTCGAAACCCGGTGATAACTACTTTTATAAACAACGGTTGTCACAATGGCATCACATTGTTTCAACAGTTCATCGTTCTGTTAATCGCTAAATCAAAGAGATAGATAATCAAGTCTCAAATCCAACAATTGCAATGCGTGGAACATGATATAATGTCCCTCTCCCTTGTTCAGCCGGCAGCAGTCCCTGAGCCGCCAGGAATCCTGGGAGGAGAACCCGCCGGAGACTCCGGGAGGGCTGGACGCCTCACACTTGGAGGAGGTGGCAAGGAAACTGCTCACCTTGGAGGAGGTGGGATGATTCTGATTTTATTGAATGAATGAATGAATGAATGAATGAATAAAAGGAGGAAGGAAGGAATGATGAATGAATGTTTCTCTCAGGTGTCAGCCAACCAGGAGGCGGGAGAGACGGAGGGGAAAACCATCCCCCTGACCCACCACCAGGGCCGGCCGTGCTATTAAAAATTACGCAGTCATAGTTAATATTTCTTTACTATTACTAAGCGTTACGTAAAGTCATTGTAAATGTTTCTTGCAGGTGGCAGCCAACCAGGAGGCAGGAGAGACGGAAGGGGACACCATCCCGCTGATCCACCACCAGGGCAGGCCGTGCTATTAAAAATTACGCAAAGTCATAGTTCATATTTCTTTACTATTACTATTAAAGCGTTACGTAAAGCCATTGTAAATATTCCTTGCAGGTGTCGGCCAACCAGGAGGCGGGGCAGACGGAGGGGAACACCATCCCCCTGACGCATCACCAGGGCAGGCCGTGCGGACAGGCGGGGCACGGCGACACCTGCAAACGTATAGTCATCAACGTCAGCGGGCTCAAGTTCGAGACCCAGCGGGGCACCCTCTGCCGCTACCCGGACACTCTGCTCGGGAACGCCGATAGGATGAAGAAGTATTACGACTCGGCACGACATGAGTACTTCTTCGACAGACACCGGCCGAGTTTTGAGGCTATCCTGAGTTATTTCCAAACAGGAGGTAAGCTAAACCGACCGGCTGATGTTCCTGTGGATATTTTTCTGGAGGAGTTGAAGTTTTATGACATGGGGGCCTCTCTGATCAGACAGATTCGGGAGAAGGAGGGACTCGGTGGGATTATCATGCGTCCAAGGTTGCCGAGGAACCGAAACTTTAGAAGAATATGGCTCCTGTTCGAATACCCGGAGTCGTCGCAGTGGGCTAAGATTGTTGCAGGAGTTTCTGTAGCTGCAGTGTTCTTAGCGATCGGTATCTTCTGTCTGGAGACTGTACCTGTGCTGCAAGACTTCGCCATGGACCTGGTCGCGTCAGAGCCAGAGAGAGTTCGCTCCTTCGCGCAGCCCTTCTTCGCCTTGGAGACGATCTGCGTTGCCTGGTTCATCTTTGAACTCATCACTCGTTTTGTGGTCTGTCCCAGCAAACTGGACTTCATCAAAGGAGCGCTGAACATCATCGACTTGTTGTCCATCGTGCCGTACTTTGTCGACGTCACGGTCAGTCTGACGTCAGATCCGGGCGCTCCGGACAACTCTTTAGTCCCCACGTTAAGAGTCGTGCGACTCGCCAGGGTCTTTCGCATCTTAAAGGTGGCTCGCCACTCCAGGGGAATGCAGGTTCTTGGCAAAACCTTCAAGGCGAGCTGGAAGGAACTGGGGCTCCTCCTGTTCTTCCTGCTAGTCGGGATAGTCCTCTTCTCCAGCGCGATCTACTTCGTGGAGTATGACCTTGAAGATTCGCACTTTACCAGCATCCCGTCCGCGTTCTGGTGGGCGGTCATCACCATGGTAACGGTCGGGTACGGGGACATGTATCCGCAGTCGCTTGGCGGGAAAGTAGTCGGGGGTTTGTGTGCGCTTTCTGGCGTCCTCACTGTTTCCTTGGTCATGCCCGTCTTCGTGACTAACTTTAACCGCTACTACTATCAGGACAAGAACGCGCAGAGCTTTAGAAGGGCCACGGGGTCCCGCATGGTAGGGCACTGGTTGTTTCAAGTGACGCAGCCGTCCATAGGCATGGTGCGACCTAACGTAGACGTGTCCATTGCGCTAGAGTTGGAAGCGCAACCACCGAAACTCAAGAGGAAAGGGGGGATAAAGAGAAGAAAAGGTGGCAAAGAGACTACAAGCGCGTAGCTAATGCAGACTTGACTAATGTCGAAAAGCGCATTGCCGCACTCGGCTTTAATATGGCAATAAATATATCTTGGATGGCATGATCCTTGAGTTTTGAGTATGTGAGCGATATCTAGCGGCCAGTAGCCGCATGGCACCCAGGAAAGCGCCACACATTCAAATTGGGAAGCGAAAAAACTGTACTAGAAGTTGCAAGATTCACCTTGTACAAACTATCGTAACTGTTATAATACTAGTAACTGTCTGCTATTCTATACGCCGCGACGGTGCTAACAAGAAAGCTGACTGGTGAAAATAACACACATTCGCGAGAAACCTGTACATGATTGAAGATTCGCTTTGTACAAGCAGTCGTGACTGTTGTAATAACTGCCTGCTATCCTATGGTGCTAACATTAGTAACAACTTAACCTCCTTGGTAACAAGAAGGCCGAGTGAAAATAACACGTACTGTTCGCATTGCGAGGTATGGAGAAAACGGAGATGAGTTTCCAACCCTCTGCAGTCTTCTGGAGCGGCGGGCTGTTTTTCAATAAGTCATTTCGCGATTTGAAGTGCGCATGCGCAGTGTGATGCGTTGCCGGTAATATGTCAAAGTTGAAGGTCATAGCAAACCAGAAAAAGAATGGCCAGGGGCCTTCAAATTTGACATGTTACCCAGAACGAATTATACTGCACATACGCACTTAAAACGTATCATTTGTAAGAGATTTTATGCAACATTTTTGAATCTGAGTACATAATAGTGGCTACTTTCTCTCAACTCAGTTGCCTTAGAAACGTTTGTATGATTGTGCCTTATACATTCATCCGTTTATGTGAAAAAAAATGTTGGCAAACTTCATCTAAACGTTTAAAATCCATGTCATGTTTCAGAACCATTTGAACTCATGATAATCGAGTTCTCTTGGAGACTGTCATTCAGTTTTACCTGCCAACGTTTCAGCAATCAGTTTACCACTACTGTAAATGCATTTAAGTTTGCGGTAGCGGGAAAATGGACTTTTCGTAGTGGTTTTAAGTTCGAGGTAGCACCATGCACTGTAGTCTCTTACTGCCATGGAAAAATGTTCACATTGGTTTTAAATTCGCAGTGAAGGGGCCGCCATGAAAACTGCGAACATTAAACCACCACAAAAGTTTCTGCATTTACAGTAGTTTACTACCTTCCTCAGGGCTGTAATGACCACTTCTTGTCACTAAGTTGCTAGGCTGAGAGAATACTATTTCATATACTACGTTTCAAATCAATCTGAACTCAGGTAGAGTCAATAGAAGTCGGAGGATACTGTGTATCACATGAACATATTATGCAGGAACATTATAGATTTGTCATGTATCAACTTTGGCAGGGACATTCACAGTATATGTATGTCAGAGTAGGGACTGAAATCTTGCAGAACAACAAGTTATCTGCTGGTAGAGATCTCAGTTTGAGTTTATTTTGACTTTAAAGATATTCTCTTGAAAGACAGAACTTTTCAACTTTGATTCATGTCATTATAGATCCAGGGAATGACTTGAAATTTAGGACCTATAAATGGAAGAAAACCCTAACATATTCCTAGTATCCTGATCAGATGTCGACAGAAACTCCGTTTGGGATCTATACAGCCAGATTGCTATATCTGTCCTAATGTACACCTCCAATTAGAACAACAACAAAACCTCTGTAAACAAACAACCTCATACTGATTGGTACGAGTTTCAAAGCGTTTTCTAAAATGCTACTTATGATCTGTGCCGTAAGCAACTTGGTGTGAACTGTAAGACCTCATACTGATTGGTACGAGTTTCAAAGCGTTTTCTAAAATGCTACTTATGATCTGTGCCGTAAGCAACTTGGTGTGAACTGTAAGAATTGATAGCAATTTATCCCAAGTGCAGCACATTTAAAAAAGGTCTTGAATACATTGATATCTGAAGTGTGTACATATACCAGCAGATGTATATTGTCTTTTACCCAACTGGTCTACATGTTAGAAAAACAATGCTGACTTTTTATCATGAATATATAGTAAAGAAAGCTGATCATAATCTGTATACCAAAGTTGTTTTGTTTTTATTTTCCTGTGCCCTATGGCTATGATGTAAAACTGAGTCACCTGGTCCTACAGAAGGATTTAATAATGGTAATATATATACTTTGAATATGGTAGGTGCTTTTCCTGCTTAGTTCAGCTCTGATAGGAAATAGTATGGAAACTTACCACAAAGTGTTACCAGTGGACTAGCGGCCTCTTTTTTTTTTAATGTTTGCAAAACTGTGTCAACTGAGGGCCACAGAAAAGTAGAGTGCTACTGCCCTACACACCAAAAGATGAGGGAAGGACTAAATGGCTATAACATTCAATTTTTCTTTCAAAAGTTGTCTTATTTTTCTATCATCCAGAAATGACAACATCAAACCCGCTACCAGTCACCTTTATTGAGACGTTACCCACCACATTTGCTACTCCAAAACCCCTATCACACCCTCTGGTACTGAATGTTAATCATTTTCTATCCAGTCATCCACTTTCCACATGCACAACCCAAATAAACTTGCCTGGAGTTTACCAAAGTCTACCAAAAAGTAAATAATAATATTAAGATATAAATGAACCTTGTACATTGTACAAGTCATTTTCTAATTTATAAAAATGTGAGCTTCATTGAGAAGACATGGAATTAAATTAATTCTTGGTGGGTTTCCTGTAAACTGTAGAAAATGCACCTGTTTAAACTTTGTAACCAAAACAATTCATTGCTTAAACTTTACCAGATGTTATGCAACAATACACCCTGCATGCTATCTATCTACATTATCCCAAATAGCTTTAACTGAGTACTTTAATTTTACCTTTTAATAGAGAGAAGAAACAGGGAAGCTATTTCTGACTATTATATTGTGCGCTGGCCCTAGAAGTTCAATTGCCTGGTATGACTGTTAATGTGTAACATTACATTATAGGACACACCGAAGTCTTCTAAATCTGTGTCAAGAATGTAACAAATCTGTGAAAAATTTATCATCTCATTTATCTACAATGACTAATTAAAACTGTCAAATTTTGTTTACTTATTACATTATTTCCATCTTATAAAAGTCTCCCCAAAGAAACATTGAGATGGATTTTCAACCATTTCATCAGCATTCCTCTATCTCTCTACCATTTGGTCTGTGCATTTTCCTTTTCTTCTTCATTTCACAACTCCATCATTGAAACTTTTACTCTTACTCTTGGTCCATGCAAGGAAACATGAAGTTCGAGAAGTTTGTGTTTGTGGTTGCTATGGAGATTAAGGGGTCAACCGTTTGGGGTCACGTGGGAACATGGAGGTTTTCCTGATATTGTTGAGTCCGAGGTACAACATGACCACCCTCTCCATCCCTGCAGGGGTAAAATGAACAGTCCCTGTTAGATCAAATCTCTATATGAAATACAAAAACTTGATACAGCAATTCTGAGGTAATAATATCAGTAAAAACACTAATGTTGCTAAATTTAAAGACATAGGCCATGCAAACAAACACATGCCCTGTGTGCTACGCTCAGTTATAACTGGGATAGGGTATACACCCCGGAAGAAAGCAGGAGTGCAGCGCAAGGAACCCTGAAGAAAGGAGTGTCGGCTTTGCAGGTTTCAGTTCAGATGTCAGGGGTCCAACACTGACACTGTGGGCAATGCCAGGCTGAAACTCTGGCAGCTCAAGCGTTTTATCATATTTAAGGACCATAAAAATAAACTAGTGGACTCACCGATCCCACCTCCCCCATGGGGTGGACACCCATAGCGGAAGGAGTCGATGTAAGACTTGATCTTCTCAATGTCTGAAATAAATGAATGAAAAAGATATAAAAAAGAATCTGCCAACATGACAAATTCTACAGTTCACATGTTCTAATTTCCTACTTTATGTATCAAATGTGAGAATGACTAATGTATAGCCCAAATGTTTTAACAGAAACTTCAGTATGACTAAAAGATTACCAAAGGTTAGTCAACACATACATGTAGCAATGGCTGTCTGATATTTCTAGTTCTGTAAGAAAATTCTTGCCTCAAGAATGCAACTTTGTGAAAGCAGCCTTTTCAGTTTGCTGGTAGGCTCTTTTGCCACCTGAACTTCTTTGATACCAACTGTTTGCCGAAAATGATCATCTTTTTTACTATCCCAGAGAATCAGTGGTGTTGTTTCATGTTTGCTTACCGATCTCGTGAGCCTTTGCCCGTTCTGTGAGGAACTCCGGGTCGTGGATTCGCTGGGCTCCAGACAGGATCTCCTCCCCCCTCATGTACATGTCGTAAGAGTTGGCATATTTCTGGTGGAGTACAAGAAACATGGAACTTCAAGTTATTATACTGTGTTCAGCATACACTGCCTTATAAACCAAGTAAAAAAATACGTTGAAGTACACATATCAGCAAGAAGGGCACGTCACTAATGGATTTCCAAATAAAAAAGTCTCAAAGTCTCATATCATTATCTGTAGCAATTACAGAAAAGATAAATGTATGTCTGAGTTAATTGGTTGACAGCTACATAAGTAAGCAACATCTGGGACCCCCCCCCCAAACAATTAAACAATTTTTACACAAATAAATGTTTTAGAAAAAATTTTAAGTACAAATGTAATTTGTATGACAAAAAGGGCTTGTGATGTTGACTTTAATTCAGGAATGAAGGTCACTAAGATGGCTGCCCGACAGTACATGTACTTACAGGGTTGTTTGGATCAGGCATGGTGTAGAAGGGCCGCACAGCCAGGGGGAACTTGTCCAGGATGAAGAAGTCGGTGTCATACTGAAAAGGAAGAATACATTATGTATTTCATATTCTTAGGTACATGTTACATCATGTAAAGGGCATAAGAAGTACATGTAACATTCATTAATCTGTTGTAACAGGACACCTACAAGTTTATGTACTTATGAAGGAATATCCAACTGTCTCTCCTTACCTTGGCTTTCACCAACTTTCCTAACAGCTTCTCATCAGGAGTGCTGAAAAACAAATTTACACCTTTCAAAAACGACTCTTGATAAAATGCTGATAAAAGCTCTTCAAAACAAGACAGGCATTTTCTCCACCTTGAAAGAAAGTACAAAGTATGTTCATGCGGTTTGTGATATTCAAATAGGGACCTGACAACATGGTGCTTTGACATCTTCAATCATATGAGAACCCTTTTCATTCATATAAAATCTAAGATTACATAAGTGACTATACAAAAACAATAGCCTAGCTGCAGGCCTCACCTGAGGTCGTCTTCATCCCCGATCTCCACCCCAGCCTCCCTGAGCATGGCCACAGCCTCAGGGAACTCCAGTCTCAGGCTGGGCTCCAGGAACCTGAAGGGCTCGCTCGGGAACTGTTTCTGGATGGTGTTGATTTCTGTCTTATACCTGTGGGAGACAGTAAAGTTTTACTCAATATATTACACTGAACACATTATAGTAGACATGGCAAAGTGACGGACTGTTTCTAGATGGTGTTGTCTTTAATATACCTGTCTTATTCCTGTGGGGGACAGTATGTTTCAACCTAATACACCAGTGGGGATGTTAGACATATAATCTTCATCTCAGTGAAGGAAGAGCACTCTGCTTTAATATACATATATAGTTTGATAGAGTTCTAGTCAGTATACAGAGTGTTCACTGTTTTTGGAAGCTGCATTTATTTAAAAGGAATAGTACATGTGAGCTTAGTGAGTAACTACATGTACTTATGTGCCACTAGATGCTGAAGTCTAAATATAAGTAATGCTCATGCTGTCTATAGTCAGTACAACAAATTAAGTACTCTTGAGAGACCCATTAAGACATACACAAAACTCTTCACCTGTCCCTCAGCCCCTTGAAGATGCACACAAACATGTCCCCGATGACGTCCAGCACCTCGTGATAGTGGTAGTTGAACGCCATCTCCAGATCCAGATCCACAAACTCCTTACCTGTCCCTGAGACCCTTAAAGATACTCACAAACTCCTTACCTGTCCGAGACCCTTGAAGATGCACACAAACTCCTTACCTGTCCCTGAGACCCTTAAAGATACTCACAAACTCCTTACCTGTCCCTGAGCCCCTTAAAGATGCACACAACACAAACTCCTTACCTGTCCGAGACCCTTGAAGATGCACACAAACTCCTTACCTGTCCCTGAGCCCCTTAAAGATACTCACAAACTCCTTACCTGTCCCTGAGCCCCTTAAAGATGCACACAACACAAACTCCTTACCTGTCCCTGAGCCCCTTGAAGATGCACACGAACATGTCCCCGATGACGTCCAGCACCTCGTGATAGTGGTAGTTAAACGCCATCTCCAGATCCAGACCCACAAACTCCGTCAGGTGACGGTGGGTGTTCGAGTCTTCCGCACGGAACACTGGTGAGATCACACAGAAAATGAGTCTGATTCCAACTATCTTTATCATCATCATCATCATTGGTCCTCCTCATTAGAAGGTGCAGCAAGCAAAGTTCTTTCTCCAGAACTGCTCATTGCACATTGCTGAGAGAAGTTCATTATCATGTTCATGATCATGTCCTTTGAACCAGCTTGAAGACTCTTGTTTTGGTCCCCCGACACTAAGAGAAGGGTTGGCTGCCTAAACACAACTCTTAAGAAACTCATTGAGACCGAAACAGGGCTGGAAGGGCAAGGGCTACTCTCTGCGATAAGACAAGCAGTTCTGGAGGTCTAACTTTGTCTGCTTGACCTCACAAGAGGATGAATGATGATCATGCCCTTCGAAATTAGTTTGTTTCTGATCATGAGTTTTCCATGAGTACATGTAGCTTTGGTTAGGGATGTCCTGTTGGGCAAAACATTTCACATAATTTTTGTATTGATAAGAGTGGATCAAACAGTCTGGTCTTACATAGCTTGTACATACCGTACAAAACTGGTGTTTTACATCTAATCACAAAGATGGTTTATCAGGTATACAAAACAAACAAACAAACTGGACGTACCAGCACCAACAGTGAAGACCTTCTCGAAGTCAGCAGCGATGGCCATCTGCTTGTACAGCTGTGGGGACTGGGCCAGGTACGCATTGTTCTTAAAGTACGACACGGTGAACACATTAGCGCCACCCTCGCTGGCCGCTAAAACATCAATGATATTATATGTTACAATCACATGCAAAATTGTTTATTTGCTCCATTCTGTTAACAATGATGTACAATGGATTTGCAGTGTTCCAAAAGAAACTGGAGGGAATGGCTCTAGGATAGCAACATCTGTATCCTACAAAACTCAAATGAACTGTAATATACTGTACTACATCTAGTACCAAATACATGTAGAATTGACCTACTTGTAGTCTGATAACTCGCAATAAAGGCCTTACATGTTATGATGTAGCAACTCTTACAATTTAGATGCAAAGATATGAGTTTCAGGAGTCAGAAAATGTTTTGTCTTGACTCTTGTCACAGTAAGAATTCTAACATCTTGGAATTATATGTATGGATAAACAATGAAGGTAGTAGGTAAGAAAAAAATGTGAGATTTAACTGACCTGAGATGATCTTGGGTGTGTGGATCTCCACAAAGCCCTTTCCTGTCAGAGTTGCCCTGAACAAGTCGCACACGCCTGCCACTACCCGGTACACTGCCTGGTTTGTGGTGGTCTGAAATTGCAGAACCAAATCATTAACCTAATCACTAACCTGATTCCAAATAACATTGAGAGAGAAAAAGAGAGAGAGAGAGAGAGAGAGAGAGAGAGAGAGAGAGAGAGAGAGAGAGAGAGAGAAGGCAAGACAGAGAGAGAGAAGGGGGGAGAGACAGTGAGAGGGCAAGTGAGAGAGTATGGAGAGAAAGAGAGACAGGGAGAGAGAGAGAGAAAGAGAGATGGAGTGAGGGGGAAAGTGAAAGTGTGGGAAGAGAGATGGAGAGGAAAAGAAGGAAAGAGACAGAGAGAAGGAGTGATGGATCATAGATCTCATTTACTATCCTCCTTAATGATAGGGACAGAGAGAGAGAAAGAGAGAGAGCAAAAAATCTACAGCACTCTTGACCTAAAACTTTTTTTTACTGATCAACTTTTTGAGATTGGCACTACACAGTACTGAAGGGTTATCATATACATGTACATTACATACTAGTACTAGTAGTTTTTTTTTTACTCAGTATATAGCAGACTCACCCTGAGATCGATGATCCTGTTGTCCAGCCTAGTATCCTGGTTCACACGAGGTCGACTGGCATCCTCCTGCAACAGATGTAAGCAATACTAGTATATTGATTAAACAAAACCCTAAGTCAACATTTTGCAAAAAACTATAACAACAGAAAATGACCTTAGCTTTTATCTTTTATCCAATCTATAAGTAGTAGAAAAGTAAGATGACTGCTGACCTCGTCATGTTCTGGTCTGGCTGCATCATCCAGCTGTAAGGGTAGCTGTGGAGCGGAGGCACTCACCACAAACACCTGCAAGGAAATACATTGTACAATATGTATACCTTGTGATTGTGAAGAATCCTTTTCTAGTATACCATTATTCATTCACCCCTACTGTTAATGGACAAACATGTCACTGTCTGATTATTATCAGACCTGTTGTTCCCTATCTTCCACTGGGTACTCTTGCTTTGGTGAATCAAGGAGGTTTAGCTACGCATACCTTCATTGAATGTACACTGTATTTAGGGATAATTTTTTACACAAACCTTTAGGTAAAACAATTATTACATCCGTCCACCAAGAGATCTTCTTGCTGTGCCAATTTCCACTCCTATCCCCTTCTACATGTTGAATGGCAACCAGTCCCCATTCCACTTCTGAGATTTCCACCGGCTGTGCTAGTTTCTGTCCTTACTCCCTCCCTTGACTCCTGCCTGTTGTACCTACCCTTTCCACATGCAGCTCCACGTCCCTCTGTGTGCAGCTCTCCACAGGCTGTGCCACTTTCTGGACAACCCCCTCCACATCTATGATACTCTCCTTTGTGATGCTGGAAAAAATAAAAAGATAAAATATAAACCATATTGCATGAAACTACTCGATTTCAGACCCATACTGGTCATCTAAAATCAAAGAATTCTGAATAAAAAAAGTTCCTTACTCAACTTTTATCAAATAATTCAAACTTAATGACACCTTGTCCAATGAAACAGCAGTGTTAAGATCTTGGTGGGCAAGATTATTTCATAATTTGTGTTTTCAAAGCATCACTCATCTTTGACTTTTAACACCTTGTAAATACATGTATAACTGTTTCTAGACAACATCATGTGCATTTTAAACAAATTAAAATGAAGTAGATATCTGATGAATACAATGTCTGTACTTTTTTAAATCTTCATTGCACAACATCATTTTGTGATAGGTGCACTGTACAACAATGTATAACAAACAGTGACTGGACACAATGTGTTAGCATGACTAACTTATCAACTAATTTCAGGGGTGCCTAAGTAATCATACGATCCTTATGGAAAACAAATGATCCTTACGGAAAACATACGGTCCATTACTAAGAAACATACGATCCTTACGGAAATCATACGATTCACTACTAGGAAACATACGATCCTTACAGAAAACATACGATCCACTACTAGAAACATCCGATCCTTACAGAAAACATACGATCCTTACTAATCTTTTGGACCAACGCACGGGTCACGTCCCACAAGCGGCAGATTCGAGGTAGCGCATATCGTCTTCATCACATCCTACTAAACACCAAAACCCCAACCTACAATAATGCTGGCTTCTTAGGCGCCATGTTATTGTTCTCCAGACTCCGCCATCTTGAATTTGGCGCTGATGTCACGTGGTCCAGCAAATTAGTGAGGTTTGTATGTTTCTAGTAGTGGATCGTATGTTTTCTGTAGGGATCGTATGTTTCCTAGTAGTGAATCGTATGATTTCCGTAAGGATCGTATGTTTCTTAGTAATGGATCATATGTTTTCCGTAAGGATCGTTTGTTTTCCGTAAGGATCGTATGATTACTTAGGCACCCCTGAATTTAGTTTCATCACAAGTCAGACTTACTTGGCGGCAAACTTGACCATCTGCTTGCTGACAGTTTTGTCGTTGACAAACACCAGAGCCTGCACGTTAAACTGTTGTTGTCGTAGCACAAGGAAGCACTGTTTTCCTGAAAAAAAAATGTTAAGGTATATAATTGCTACGCCAAAAAGCAGTTACTCAAGCAACTGGATATGATTTTGAAAATGGTCAGACGTTTCAGATAGTATCCGTTATCTTTCGTCAATGACACTGATACCTTTTCTTTGTGATGTGGAAACTCAGTGTCATTGATGAAAGATAACGGATCGATACTATCTGAAAAGTCTCACCGATTCCAAAATCATATCCAGTTGCTTGTGTAACTGCTTTTAGATGTATCTTATTACCTGGATGTCTAACCTTTATCGACATACATGTATATAATTGCTCTGTAGAGAGTTTGTATTACATATTAGTCAACTTTGTGCAGCTGTGTTTTTAGAGAAACAATAATGACGATGTTTTGTGACAAAGTTAAGTGTATTATCTGCATCATCGTACATGTACATGTACAAATGTACCTTTTGCCCTGCTGGTGTGCATCCTGGCTCGAACCCACACTGTCTCCCCGGCTAGGGATGGTGTCAGCTCTTCTACACGCACCAACCTGCGGTCTGTAAAGGCAAATAGTACATGTACACATGTAAAATACACATGTCATGTAAAACGCATTACAAGAACGCGTAATACAATATGAATGTCTGAAGTTTGCATTCTGAATATAAGACATCACTTAAAGCAACGGTTTTCCTAAACATTGGAACAATGGGGGTGCTGCAACCAACACAGACCCTCATACCATTGAGAGCAGATTCTGACAGAGGTGGAAAATTTGCACGGACTGCTGACTTTACCAGGGTTTAAATGACTACAGTCATTCAATTATCGGTGCACACACCAATTCTTCCGCGAAAGGGGTTCGAGATAATGTGTGACAAAAATGTGAAGAAAGGGTCTCGAGGGTCTGGGTTTGAGTTCAAATTTCTCATAATCTGCTGCAAAGTGGCATTTAATACTGGCATAGCTAAAAAGCGTAAGAAGTGATGTGTTTTTGGTGCAAATTGGTTTTGGGCCCGCGTTTCACTTCCTTGTATTTCTACGCGTTGGAAGTGATTCGCCCGTTGACCCAGATTCACCGTCCATATGCGTTCTGTGAGCCGTGTTGCTATGCCTCGCGCGTCGGGTTATTGTAAAAATCTCAGTGTTACAATTTTCTTTATTTTTTGCTTGATTAATCTTAGGTGTATTCTCTTTCCGACAACATCAGTCATTTTCATGACTAAGATATAGGTCATGGGTTTATTTCCACGTCAAAATCCCCCTTTTTTTGCATATTTTTTTACGTGAAAAAACTTTTCTCCCCCTAAAATTACGAAAAGTGGAGAGAGTAAAGAAACTGAAACCCGACTGTTCGTAAAGCTGGAGGAATACCCTTCATTCCCATACACGGCTTTTCTGCTTTGGATTTATTTTCTTGAAGAGACGGCCTCTCGACTTGAGGGTGCGCAGCCTCGATTTGAGACCCCAAATAAACTGGGGCGTGCACCGTTATGACTTATGCGATCATACATGTAGCTAAACCTTCAAGAAGCCTTAAAATGCATGTTTTAAAATGCAAGTACATGTACCATATTTTCTTGAGTTAAGTGCACCCTGCCCCTCCAGTTTAATTTGGAAATTCCAGTTTTATTCTGGAGTGACCTCCTGGCAACCATACACGCAGATGGGCTGATATCGTAAGCTGTAAGTATAAATGATGTAAGAAATACATAGCAGCCAATAACGACCCCCTGGGGATTAATCTAAATTGGCATAACTGTACATAATTATGCATAAGGTTCCAGGGTTATGCACTATAGTTGTGCTCAAAGATGACTGTCTTAATGCAATGGTCAGTTCTCTGAAGCAACATTAACCAAAGATGGCGAAACAGACTCGACTATGACAGGTTTGGATGCCAGGCACTCTCATTAATATGCTCTGGGTGCGAGCTATTGGGCCTTGTTGGGTCATGTGATGATGACGAGTTCAAGCAACTAGTTCAAAAATGAAATACCATACGGCACTTTTGTTGAGATGGATGGGGTTCCTTTTCCAGAACAAAAGCTCTGTAAACATTGCACCTTGGCAACTTACAAAGCAACCACAATATCCTGAATGTTCAAAGATGTTTTGAAGTAAAAGTGAGACCAGGGAGTGGCACATAAGGTTTCCAGTCCTAAGGCCTAAAAATGGCAAACTCTCAAGATCGTCCTACAACTGCATACAGACAGAGGATACTGGAAGAGTTTCTCTCCTGTAGCATCTGCAAGAAGCCTTACAGGCAGCCCAAGTTCCTGCCATGTCACCATTACTTTTGCCAGGAGTGTTTGGAAGTTCGGCACGAACAATGGTTAGAAACTTGTGAAAGGGCAGAAAGGCCAGACCCGTTCAGGTGCCCAGACTGTGCCCATCCTGTGACTTTGCCTACCGAGGGGATAGCAGGACTCCTTAACAACCATCGTATAGCCAACCTGTGTGAAGAATTCTCCAAGAAAACCTTACTGACACCTGCATACATGCAGAAGGGAGGGCAGAAGAACATGTGCAGCTCCCACCCTCAAAATGAGATCCAGCTCTACTGCCTAAAGTGTAAGGTACCGGTCTGTAGTGATTGCATCACCCATTCTCACTCTGGGCACACAACCTGTGAGGCAAAACAGATTAAGGATAACATCATCGCTGAGCTCGACACTGGCTGGCAGAAGATGGAGGCATCTACAAACTTCCTCCAAGAGATAAAAAAACGACACAAAAAACTGGTGGACAACAAAGTACAAACTCAACAGGAGATAAACAAGGCTTGTGATGATCAGGTGAAGAAGATTCAAGATCAGCGGGACAAACTGTTGGCTACTGTGGAGAAGGTATTTGAGGACAACATGGCTGCCTTGATAGAACAGAAAGACCAGGTGTTGACCCAGCTGGTCAAACTGTCCATATTGTGTGAAAGAACAGAACAGCTCATGGAACAAGAAGAGGGGGTGTGGCTCTTAGAGGATGTAGACCTGGCACCTGCACTCAAAGAAAGGTTCCAGAATGTTGCAACTCCTGATGAGATCTGTGAAGTGAAACTTTGTCATTTTGAGCCAAAGAAATCTGGTGCACACATTGAGTTAGGCAAGGTAACATCACAACCCATGTCAGACAAACAGTTGCTTCAGTCCAAAGTGACAGATCTAGATACTCGACAAGTTAGAAGTACAAATGTCAGCACAATTAGGGTGGGAAATATGTGGGTGAAGAAAGTCAGGTTTGGGGGAGAGGGATCATGTAGGGGGAAGTTTGATGGTCCTGTGGGAGTAGCCGTGTCACAAGATGATAAGTTGTACATTGCTGATCTCAATAACAGCAGAATCCAGGTGTTCACAATGGATGGTGTTTATGTCAGAGAGTTCACAACAACTCTGCCAGGGGGAACTGGTGAAAAGTTTGAACCATGTGATGTTGCTATAGGCAGAAATGACAACCTGTGGGTGGTGAGTAAGAATCATGTAGTGCAGTATTCCAGGGAAGGCACCTGTTTGACCAAAATAGACCTTTCACATGTTGAGTTAAATGAGTATATGCGTGGCATCGCTGTAACTTTGGAAACAGAACTGGTGATCGTAACAGAACAGGAGCTTGTTGGAAAGAATGCCATTGGTCGACTTCGAGTATTTAAGCAAGATGGTTTAGAGATATTTACATTCGGTTCATATTGTATGTCACTAAGACCTTGGTACCCACGATATGTCACTGTGGATGGGGAGGGGAACATTCTGGTCACTGATTACAAGGATTACTGTGTCCATGTCTTGGACAAAGAGGGGAACTTTAGGTTCAAGTTTGGGAGTGTGGGATCTGATGAAAGTCAGTTGTATGATCCTCAGGGCATTTGTGTTGATGGGATGGGAAACATCATTGTGGCTGACTTTGGATATGGTTCTTTACAAATGCATGATAGTCAGGGCAGATTTCAGTGTGATATTGGAAGTGGTATGGAGCGGCCCTGTGGTGTAGCTGTGTCACCAGGTGGAGATGTGGTGGTGACTGATTACAAAGATCACACTGTATCAGTCTGGACACAGGGTTAGTGCTGTATCATATAAGGTATTTAGGTCAAGTTTTAGTAATCTCCAAGTGGCCTCATCATCACTTTTCACACTTCAAAGGCTTACTTCATACAATGTTAGGCTATGAATATAATATTGTTGTAGGATGAAAGAATACATTCAACATCGAGCAGATTAAAATGGGACTGAGCAGAGCACTTGGGACTAATGCTTGTAGCCTTTCACAGACTACACGTATATATCAGATATTTTGTGAAAATGTTCCTTGTTACCCAACGGATCATTATACCCCCCAGTGGGAGTCTTCATGCTTCATTGAATATAGAAAAATCCCGGGATTTATCCCGGGATTTTTTTTTTGTCCCGGGATTTAAAAAAAAATCCCGGGTTTTTCTTTGAAAAAACCCGGGATTTTTTTGGGGTGCCCAAATAAAATCCCGGGCTTTTCTTTTAAAAACCCGGGATTTTTTCGAATGCCCTGATAAAATCCCGGGTTTTTAGTTTAAAAAATACTATATTGTGAGACTATACGTTAAGAATAGGAAGTTGAGTCATTATCAGTAGCTGTGAAGGTAGCAGGGTGCACGTTGATAAGCGCGTTTTACTTGGGGGTACAGACTTGGGTCTGAACCACCGACGTCATGGTTTACATAATGTTGTTGTGACTTCAGTGACTATAGCAGAATGCTACAGATGATAATAGTCGTAAATTAATTAAAGAAGGGGTACAAGTGTGCAGTCACCATGGTTGAAATGTAGATGCAGCAATGTTTGAACTTAAAAAAAATACAGGAAAAGTGCCTTGATTCATGCTCTTATGTTGAAAATGTGTGACACAGGTCTGTATCAACATGTTCTGGTGCACTACAGCTGAAACTGTGTGCGACACACGCACGCACGTCGTAGAATAGTTAACTGCTACTCGGTAACTACCGTAATACGAGACCACAGGATTCCCCTTTACTCTGCAGCAGGCCTGACATATGTTTGTTCTACGATGTCTCTGCAAATAACTAAATGAATAAACTATAATCTTGTCAACATTCAGGCTACGTTGATCATGATCTCCTGCCTACGAAGGACCATTGGAACAGCGAAGGGGCTGCATGCTCAGCAAAGGAGCTGTGTGCTCACAGCGAAGTGGCTGTGCGCTCGGCGAACGAGCTGTGTGCTCACAGTGAATGGGCTGCGTGCTTGGCGAAGGAGCTGTATACTCACAGCGCAGGGGCTGCGTGCTCGGGGAAGTATCTGTGTGCTCACAGCAAATGAGCTGTGTGCTCACAGCAAAGGGGCTGTGTGCTCGTCGAAGGAGCTGTGTGTGAAGGAGCTGTGTTCAGCGAAGGGGCTGTGTGATCAGCGAACGAGCTGTGTGTACGCAGGAAAGGGGCTGCGTGATCAGCGAACGAGCTGTGCGCACACAGAAAAGGGGCCGTGTGCTTAGCGAATGAGCTGTGCACACAGCTAGTCCACCGAGCATGCAGCCCCTTCGCTGTGAGCACACAGCTCCTTCGCTAAAACAGGTTTTGTCCCACTGGTCCTTCGTACCTGAAACAACGCACAACTATGAAATTGCAAGACACGTGATACAATTAGTTGTCGTATTCTTTATTCGTTTTCAATCTTTGAACCTTTGAGCAGCCTGTTCAGACAAGGGTCATGCAAAAATTGACAAATATATCAAGGACTGCTCTGCTATTAGAAAGAATACCGAAACTAATGATTAGCCTACTCCATTGCAATACTATATCAAAGAATTATGTTAGCCCTTATTGTTATGTTAACTAATGTTAAGCTTTCTCCTATACCTCTA
>NC_049994.1:16572839-16587710 GCF_000003815.2 Branchiostoma floridae | reverse complement strand
TACGGACGACCTGCAGGTAGTCAGCACGAACTCTACAAACTCGGAGATCACCGGCGACTTGTCGCTGATGTTAAGGCTATAGTACGAACCCTGATAAACTCACCGACGATCCCTAAAAATTCTCACCACTGATCATCGAGAGAACACTGGACATCTTACTGCTGAAAATGTCCTTTAGAGCTCGCAGACTCGTCGTCCGATCGATTTTCGTTACATGTGACAGGGGTATTAGCACAGAGGCAGGCCATGTACATACAAATCGACTTCCCCAATTTTGACTATTACTACTGTAGTAGGTTACTTTAATTTTCCCAGTTCACAGCGATATAGTCCATTCACCTTGTTGATACCATAGACACGGAACAACACAAGGACGACGCCCGCCAAGATAGGCAGTTGTAGAGAACTGCCAAGGAGGAAGTTTATATCTTCTCCGCCACAACTACACAGCCGGCACGGGTGTGTCCCAGGAGGCGGAAATCATCACGCCCTTGTCAATCCGTCTAATGGGAGAACAATAGGCTGTTCGTGGCTTTCTACAATGCAATACACACTTCACATCCTCGTCCGTATCGCAACATTAAGTACGTTATTAGTATAGTAGTACTAGTAGCTGTTGATAGTACTCACTACTACATGTACTTGCTTGGAAACGAGAAATTGTTCAACTACAAAAAAAAAAACGATCCACACAAGCAAGGTAAGTCAGGCCTGCTAACGTTACAAAGTTACACTTTGAGTAAACTGTTAACAATAGTCTCTATAAACTACATTGATTGGTGTTCCACAGTATCGCCACTTTGACCATTCACTTGGGAATCGACACGTCAAAATTGTAACGTTACGTAGTCGCGAATCAGCGATGTAGTAGTAAAAAAACGACGGGTCTTGGATCGGGGACTGACTCCATATTCTTCCGGTACGGCAAAAGACCCTGTCCTCGAGTAAATTACGATGTAACTGCAGCTGAGCAGCGTTATGGAGCAAAATTTTAGAACCGCGCGGCAGAGCGCTCCAACACTGAATACTTCCAACATGGCGGCCGTAACATGTGCACCGGTTTGTTTGTGTTTTGTTTGTGACGTAACAAAGGTCAAATGGCGATCTGTAGCGGAAGGCGACGAGACAGCCTTGATTTTTACGCAAGTGAACGCCTCTCTATAGAAATTTTCACGAAAAAATAACTGATCATGTCACGATTCACAGAAAAATCCATGCTTAATACAATAAGCCAATAAAATGCGATTCACCTCAGTCGGAAATTCATTGGTTTCGTAACCTGACCAACAGCGGTGGCGGTACGTGCGCAAAGATCGTAGATAAAACCGCTTTGTGCAGGTTTACAGTACTTATTTTCTATCAAAGTTGGGCTTCTGCTTGTACAGTTTGAAATGAGACCCAACAACAAGCTGGAAACGGCCATAACACATCTCTACCATGTGCTTTTGTTGATGCCTGCTTCCAGACCGGGGCTCCCTGTGGAGCCAAATCTATTTATGATGTCTGGGGTCTATTTAGCCCCTAAAATCTTTACCAGACCACAGTGAGAAGTATTTTATTGATTTACTACTTGCCCTGGGCAAGTAACGTTACATACAAATTGACTTCTCCAATGTTGACATCTGTAGGTTGCTTTACAGGGGCGGATCCAGGATTTTGCAAAGGGGGGGCGCATATGCTGTTGCATGTCAGGTCGTGGCCAAAGGCCACGAATGCGCAGCGTAGCTGCGCGGGGGGAGAGCACGAGAGGGGGGTTCCCCCCCTCTCGTTGGGGGGGTTTGGGGGGCCTCCCCCGAGAACTTTTTAAAATAAAGAGGCTCTCTGGTGCATTTTAGAGCTATTTCTGTGCAAAAATACCCAACGAATCAACACTGACTTTTAGGGCTGAACAAATATAATAAACGAACGAACACTGATAGTTAGCAATCTCACATTAAACAATCATATTTTTGGCCTGGGGGAACGGCCATCGAAACATGTCTTGAGCCGGGGGGAGGGCTATTGAAAAAAAATTGCCTAAGTGGCCTTAGAAATACAAGCAAAATGTGCTCCTGAAATGCAGGAAATGAAGTTTCAGGTGGTCAAGATTTCAATTTTTTTCTGGACGTGCCTGGCGACGGCTTGCGCGTCCGGCGCCCACGACGCTCTGGCGCTCGTCGCCATCAAAAATATTTTCCCCTGACAGAAATGTCATTACATTTAGCATAGTCTACCAGCAAAGTTTATCCCTCAAAGTGCAGAAAATCCTGTTTCAGAGGGTTCAAATTTCAACATTTTTCTCCAGACCTACCTTGCGACAGCTCGTGCGCTCGAAATCGTGAAAATACGTTGGGGGCGTCGTCGCCCTTAATAATATAAGCTAAAAACCCTACTAGAAAGGCTGTTTAACTTAGCTTAGTCTGCCAGCAAATTTGTCCATCAAAAGTTAGGAAAGATCGTTTCAGATAGTCAAGATTTCAAAATTTTCCCGGGAGAGCATGCCCCGGACCCCCTAGGATTACGTTAATATAGTTCGCCCTCCCCATAAGAAATTTGCTGCAGCCGCCTCTGTCGTGTAATTCCATGTTCGCACGAAGTTTACGAAGACTATAGCAACTAAAATTGGTATCAATATCAATCCTGTGTGCATCGGTTCTTTGTAGACGGAATGGTTCACGGACGGCAACGGGATAAAACATTACGATGTTTACTTTCGTGACAGCGGGCTCTCTGCTGCGTGCATATGACGTAATCATGCATATGATGGCGCGAAAATTTTTCGGCAAGTTTGTTAGTTGGCCGAAATAACTCCCGTTTTGGAATGATTACAGCAGTATTGAAGCGGTTTTCGTCACGATATCGCTAAAATGTACCCAAGTCTCTTCCAAGTAGAACATTAATTTAGTTTCTTTTGTGTAAATATCGTACATGTGTAGTGGAAAAGATCGCCGTTTTTTTACCTGACCCATTTTGCATCAGCCCTCCCCCCGGTAAATAACGTCAAGTCCCTTAGCGGAGACATATCGTAAGTTTGACACATTTTTACTCCTGACATTTACCGTCATAGTATGAATGAATGAATGTTTAATATTGTATCTTGCGTCGCTCAGTCCACATGGGCTAATAGGGTACCAAAATAACAAATATAATAACAATATTAGAGTCAGATGGAACATAAGTGAGTTCCGAAGGAGGGCGGGAGTATTGCCAACGTTCTGGTTACGGAACATTCTGGCTATGCCCGCAAAGACCGACGCAATGAGGAAGTAAAAGCGGGAGGAGTGCGCCTTGGCATTGTTGGTTAGCGGCTTTGTATTGTCGCCGCTCCGCTGCAACTTTCGCTGATTTTCTGGATTTCTTTGTGGAATTCCTTTTTTATGGTGGTCCAGCTGAATTTTTTTTTTGGGTCCAGCCAAAGGGGGGGCGCGCGCCGGGTGCGCCCCCCCCTAAATCCGCGCCAGCTTTAAAGAGCCTTTAAAATTTCTAGTTTACAGCGACATACTCCATACTGTTTATACCATAGAAATGGAACACCGCAAGAACGGCGCCTGACAAGATTAGAAGCTGTGAGAATTGCCAGGGAGGGAGTTTATATCAGTCCCGCCTCCTGTAATTATCTTGTTTACTTTCCTGGACCACAGCTACCCAGCCGGCACGCGCAGGTCCCGGGAGGCGGAAATTATCACGCCCTTGTCAATCGGTCTAAGGCCATGTTGACTTGATTATAGAAAGTAGATTCCCTCATTTTAGACACATGAGTAGCACTGACAAGTTTATATTTCTCATGCGTTTTGACAAACCTACAATAGCGAAACCCATACAGTCCTACATTTTCACTATTACCAAGAAGCGAGAAGAAGCCGAACTTTTGTGTTAGACTAGATTTGTGACACTTTTATGTATGTATATATCCTGACTTGTTGTGACCTGTACTTAGCCCGGTTGGGCAAAATTGTACAATAAAGGTCTTCATTCATTCATTCATTATATGGATGAAATCCGCGCTCGCATCAATTTTCGGCCGTTTCCCCCCCCCAAAAAAAGTTTTCAACCACACTGTAAATCGTGCAAAGCAGCTTTAAAATGAGCACATATATGCCGTAGATTGAAAAAAAGTATCAGAAAGCAGATAACTAATGTCATAGAATTCCAAAATAAATCTAAAGTCAAAGAATAAGAGAAAGGGCAGAAATAAAATAAATCTATTGTTGGTAGGAGTGGGTACCAGTACAGAAAATTCAGGTACAGGTCCGGTTCAGGTCCAGAGGACCAGGTCCAGATCAGGTGAACCTGATTGTCTGTGAAAACTTTTGAATGGGCGATACTCAACGCAATGGTCAATTTTGCTACAAAGGAATTTGTTTGGTGGAGTATCCGACGCCCACTGGCGTATTAAAATACTATCTTCATGTAATCAAGGCTCTGTACCTTTGACTGTAGAAACCTGGTACAAATAAGACTATAAACTCAACTCTACATCGTTCTTGCTATTTTCTTGACCCGGTAAGCCCCAAAACACCTATCCATTTTATAATAGGCGAAACCCGTTCCACAGATTTTTTTTTATGTCTGTTTTTTTTTACCTGTCCAAGAAGGAAAGAATTTAAGAAAATGTTTTGCACCCGTACGATGTACCGGTCCCTACACCTAATTGTTGGTATACCATAATATGTGTCCTAGTCCTATGTTCAACCTTCCTGACCACTTACATTTCATACAGAAGGCAACTTTTTTTTTGGCCAAACTTTTTTTTTTATTCGCACGCTCGCATCAATTTTGGAGTTCCCAGAGCATGTCATCCATATAATCAAATCAACATGGCCTAATGGGAGAACAATGGCTTTCTACAATTCAATTCAATACACACTACATATTCTCGAGCCCGATAAGATTGGCATCGTTAATAAGGGACGGAGTTTAACTCATCTCCGCACCTGAATTTTTTTGTAAGAATCCCCACACGGCTTGGGGAATGGAAACTACTTGGTAATGCCCCCAATAAAAACAGGATTTTCCCCTTTGCAGCAGGCCTGACGTGTATTTGTTGTAAGACATCTCTGAAAGGACCTCCAACCTTCAATATATTACTGAATAATTATTTGTAATATTTACCTCCGGTTCTACCCTGAAATCAAAAATTATTCACCGACAACAAGCAAGTCATGTAATCTAGACACAGTTTTTACACACATCTTTGGAGATGTCGGGAGGGATTCAGAACGTAGGGGGCTGGACACCCGTCTTTTTGCTATACATGGAAAAAATATCGATCTCTTTTCTACGACTTAAGATACGACAAGTCCAAGTTTTCAGTTGCCATAAACTATCTCTCGTCAGCAACGGTGTGCCAGATAGTGGACGTAAAGCTAGGGGCACAACCCACCGTACGTGCGTTTTGTCCGTACGTTTTTTGGGAGTTCACGTCCGCCACGTTTTTCCGAAAACGTGGTGAAGGACTGGCAAGAGCAGGGAGGGAGTACGTCTCAACGCACGTCTCTCGCACGGTTGTGCAAGCTAAGGTGTAAGTATGTGGTCTGCACGCCACGCCTGGCCGTGAGCCGGTTGCGTGCATCGTTCGTTGCGCAAGTGGTAAGTGAGTTGTACGCGCTTACAACGTACAATCTCTGTGCGATTGCCCACGTTTTGGCACGTAGACACCACGCAGTTGCAAGTACGGCGGGTTGTGCTCTTAGCTTAAGCTGAATTATAAGACCGTTTCCAAAACCATACTTATAGTAAGCGCCACAGCGAACTGCCATCCGCATAGTACCCACTCGTCAGGCTAGTTTGTACTATTGCCATTGCCGAAGAAGACTAGTTCCTACAATTGTTAGATATCAGCAACTCATGTAGTTTAACTGCTCTCTGTGTACAAGTTGCCACATATTGTATCATTTCCTTTACAATTGTTGCACAATAAAGTTCTTCTTCAATCCGTCTTGAAAATTCCTGAAAGAAATCCCGGGATTTTTTTTGCTATACATGGTAAAAATATCGATTTTGTTTCTACGACTTAAAATACGACGAGTCAAAGTTTTTAGATAGCATAAACTATCTCTCGTCAACGACGTTGTTTCAGATAGTGGATGTAAGCTTTAATATGTGACCATTTCCAAAACCATGTAGACTTTATATAGTAAGCGCCATAGCAAACTGCGATCAGGATAGTACCCAGGCTAGTTTGTATTATTGCCAGTCCTGAATTAGACTAGTTCCTTACAATTGTAAGATATCAGCAACTCATGTAGTTTAACTTTTTTCTGTGTACAAGTTGCCACACGTTGTATCATTTACAATTGTCGTGCAATGCCAATAAAGTTCTTCTACAATACGTCTTAAAAACACGGAAAGAAATACCGTTTTTTTTTGCTATACATGGATAAAAAATATCGATTTTTCTACGACTTAAGATACGACGAGTCAAAGTTTTCAGATAGCATAAAATATCTCTCGTCAACGACGCTGTTTCAGATAGTGGATATAATCTTAATAATAAGACCGTTTCCAAAACCATAAAGACTTTATATAGTGTATAGTAAGCGCCGCATCGAACTGCTTCCCGGATAGTAGGCTAGTATGTACTGTTGCCATTCCTGAATTAGACAAGTTCATTACAATTGTTAGATATCAGCAACTCATGTAGTTCAACTGCTTTCTATGTACAAGTTGCCACATGTTGTATCCTTCACAATTGTCGTGCAATAAAGTTCTTCTTCAATCTGTCTTAAAAATTCCTGAAAGAAATCCCGGGATTTTTTTTTGCTATGCATGGAAAAAATATCTATTCTTTTCTACGACTTAAGATACGATGAGTCAAAGTTTTTAGATAGCATTAACTATCTCTTGTCAACGACGTTGTTTCAGATAGTGGATGTAAGCTTTAACATATGACCATTTCCAAAACCATGGAGACTTTATATAGTAAGCGCCATAGCAAACTGCGATCAGTATAGTACCCAGGCTAGTTTGTACTATTGCCAGTCCTGAATTAGACTAGTTCCTTACAATTGTAAGATATCAGCAACTCATGTAGTTTAACTGCTTTCTGTGTACAAGTTGCCACACGTTGTATCCTTTACAATTGTCGTGCAATGCCAATGAAGTTCTTCTACAATACGTCTTAAAAACACGGAAAGAAATACCGTTTTTTTTTGCTATACATGGAAAAAATATCGATTTTTCTACGACTTAAGAAACGACGAGTCAAAGTTTTCAGATAGCATAAAAATATCTCTCGTCATCGACGCTGTTTCAGATAGTGGATGTAATTTTAATATAATAAGATCGTTTCCAAAACCATAGAGACTTTATATAGTGTATAGTAAACGCCAGAGTGAACTACGATTAGGATGGTACCCAGGCTAGTTTGTACTATTGCTAGTCCTGAATTAGACTAGTTCTTTACAATTGTTAGATATCAGCAACTCATGTAGTTTAACTGCTTTGTATGTACAAGTTGCCACATATTGTATCATTTCCTTTACAATTGTTGCGCAATAAAGTTCTTCTTCAATCCGTCTTAAAAATGCCTGAAAGAAATCCCGGGATTTTTTTTGCTATACATGGTAAAAATATCGATTTTTTTCTACGACTTAAAATCTGACAAGTCCAAGTTTTGAGATAGCATAAACTATCTCTCGTCAGCGACGTTTTTTTTAGATAGTGCATGTAATCTGATACATATGACCGTTTCCAAAACCATAGAGACTTAATATAGTCTATAGTAAGCGCCACATCGAACTGCTATCCCGGATAGTAGGCTAGTTTGTACTATTGCCAGTCCTGAATTAGACTAGTTCCCTACAATTGTTAGATATCAGCAATTCATGTAGTTTAACTGCTTTCTGTGTACAAGTTGCCACACGTTGCATCCTTTACAATTGTCGTGCAATAAAGTTCTTCTTCAATCCGTCTTAAAAATGCCTCAAAGAAATCCCGGGATTTTTTTGCTATACATGGAAAGAATGTCGATTTTTTTTCTACGACTTAGATACGATGAGTCAAAGTTTTTAGATAGCATTAACTATCTCTTGTCAACGACGTTATTTCAGATAGCGGAAGTAATCTTAATTATAAGACCGTTTGCAAAACCATAGAGACTTTACTTTATATAGTGTATAGTAAGCGCCATGGCAAACTGCGATCAGGATAGTACCCAGGCTAGTTTGTACTATTGCCAGTCCTGAATTAGACTAGTTCCTTACAATTGTAAGATATCAGCAACTCATGTAGTTTAACTGCTTTCTGTGTACAAGTTGCCACACGTTGTATCCTTTACAATTGTCGTGCAATAAAGTTCTTCTACAATACGTCTTAAAAATCCCCTGAAAGAAATCCCGGGATTCTTTTGCTATACATGGTAAAAATATCCAAGTTTTGAGATAGCATAAACTATCTCTCGTCAGCGACGTTTTTTTAGATAGTGGATGTAATCTGATACATATGGCCGTTTCCAAAACACATAGAGACTTTATATAGATAGTGTATAGTAAACGTCAGGATTAGGATAGTACCCAGGCTAGTTTGTAGTATTGCCATTCCTGAAGTAGACTAGTACTTTACAATTGTTAGATAACAGCAACTCATGCAGTTTAACTGCTTTGTATGTACGAGTTGCCACATATTGTGTCATTTCCTTTACAATTGTTGCGCAATAATGTTCTTCTTCAATCCGTCTTAAAAATTCAGAAATCCCGACGGCGACGTAAGAGGAAAAATATATGCCGGTAACAAAAAGCGTGTTTGAAATCTGAAAAGTTGGGACCTTGTTTATAAAGAGGGCTGCTCAAGAACAAGAACTTACAGATATGTCTATTTCTTCCTACGACCACGATGCTGGCAACTTTATAGCAAGAATAATATATCTAGGTTGCTTTACAACGAGTGTTTGCTACCTCTATGACAGCGGAAAGCGGAAGTGAAGTTTACTAGTATCTTTATTTATCAAGTATGTATACAAGCTCACATACTAGTATTGCCAAATACACTCAAAGACTACGCAAAATGAAAAAAAGGAAGGCTGGCTATTTAATCATACTTATACACATACATTTCCAATAATGTATCATATTAAACTTTGTAAAGGCACAGTAAAACAATGTTGTTGTTTTTTTTACATCAATACCAAGGACGTTATATAATGTCCTTGATCAATACCAATTTCTCCAGGGTTGACGGTACAATGTGTCAGCGGAGTTGACGGATGGGTGGCTAGTTAAGTCGCAAGCGGCAATGTAACGTCTTTCGTATTTTCTAGTGACCTTGGACAGTGCCTCCCAGGCTACTTGCCCTGGACGAGAGAAATTTCTGGACAACAGGCAACTGGCTCCCTGGAAGCCTGACCCAGGGAATGGGTAGGAATGGCAGGGATGTTTATGTTAGCCAGAACTCACAGCGGGGCAACCAGCCAAGCATGACTGCCACCGAGCCGCTGCCTGACATGTCGACAGCTCCTGTTGCCAATTATAAGACCCGCTGCCGGTAACGTGTACGGTTACATGTGAACATACATGCAAATATCGTTGTTTTTTTCTAAATTATCTTCATGACACTGAGAAATATTGGTGGTTATGTGCTGACTAATACTTTAGACACCTCCCTGACAAAACAGACCTAACCTGAAGCGTTCCTTCAGACACTAGTTACTGAGCTCTAATGAAGGCTGCCTTCTCCCACATTGGGGCGGCGGGAACGATCGCTCCGGCACACGCACCCCACTGTGTGTAAACATTTCTGCCAGCGCGTACGAGCCGAACCGGCCTAACTGCCTGTATCATGTTTCACAGGCTGGGAGAAGGGATTTTTGCCTCACATTGAACAGTCAACAGGGAAGAAAAATGCTTCGACATCGGAAACAAGTGCAAATATTTTCGTCGAAAAATAAAATACATTACCTTGTGTCAAAACAAACTACCTGTATTACACGTTACACAATAAAGATTTAATGATATATAGGCATGGTAAGCATAGTCCACGGGACATGTCTGCAAATGGCGGGAATACTGGGTCAAGCGTCCAAACGCACAATTTAATAAAGATACACGTATGATATCTCAAATAACTTGAGAGAGTGCAGACCTGAAGAGAACGTTTGCTGTTTCAATTACGTTTGCGTCTGATATAAGAGAAATACATAATTTGAAATAGGACTTTTTTTCATTTCAATTCATTCATGCAGAAGTGTTAACGTTCGTTTATGATTTCAGTGACCCAAGGAAACATTCATTTGTATAAATGCCATATCACATAAAGAAGGTCGTAGGAAAATTACGTCAATGCGCCTTCGCCCCACATTCAGTTATTGAGATGTAAAGCATTTTTCTGGCACGAACCTTGCAGAATAAAGAAAAGAAAAGGATGATATAGATATGTACCTGTCAAAGATGCCTAAAACCTTTGATTTATTGTCCTCTTTTACACCACCATTTGAATCGCAGTTATTTCGCTCGTCTCTTTTTCGATATTCTACGTTGTATTGTCGCAATGAGTATGCTTCAAGCAGACGGTTTGCTGACTACTAGGGCTGAGAAGCGCAAGAACTGGCCGTCTGAGACACCCGAAGCCGTATATGTCAGGTACAAGAAGAGCGGAGATACTGTATCGGAGTAAATGGCATCTAATAAGCCCTACAACCTGACCATCAGTGGCACGGAGGCAGACGCTTTTCGTCGGAAGTTGAGATGGGTCTCTGACGCGGATGCTGCACCGATGGCCGACCGGCGGTCGCACTGGAAGCAGAGAAGAACGGCCTGCCGTGACGTGGACGCGGAACCACAATTATGTGGGACTCTTCACCACACTTTCGCCAGCGATTTCTTATAAACCACAGGTATAATTTCACCTGGCTTCGTTTTATGATTTTTACTATTCGTATATAAAACTCGATGATACTTTTTTTTTTTTTTTTTTTTTTTAATTTTTTTTCCACATTTTATTCTTCATTCACAATATTACAATCAATGATACAATGAAGTGTGTAAGTAACCATGGTAACAAACAATAACAAAATAGATTACGTCAAATATACACATATATATAACGAGCTATTATATTTTACAACATGTCCCCTGACTTCAGTACTACACTAGTACTGTCTGAAAAAAGTATGAACGTTGGCACTAAAGAACTTAGCTCCTCTCCCTTTATAAAATGCAACAAGTAAGTGCTCACGAAGGGAGAACAAAAGTATTAAATGGCAAGCATCGAAATACAAATAAAAAGCGGATACATCTGCATCTCAACAGTACCAGTCATATTGCCAGCTTGTGGGCAAGACAGCAATTACTCAAGACTTTGTTCTTCTTATTTTATACTATATATGTTCAGAAACATGGATATTTCAATTTATGTACGACATTAACTTTAGGTCTGTCAAAAATGTTTGAAATATGTTGGTGTATAACTCTGTATTAGTATCTATATGTCTCAACCACTGTTTAAAAATAGAGAACTTTGCAATCGAGATTATCCTGTTAACAGACCATATATTACTGATTCCAAGAAATATAAGTGGTTTGGTTATTGAGACATGTAATCCTTTTCGATACAACACATTTCCAACATCCTTCCAAAACAACCCCAGCTTTCTACAGTTATAGAACATATGGACATAGGTGTCTTTTTCATTGCATAGTGTGCATACAGGGCTGTATATTTCACCCAGTTTGTTTTTAATTTGCCACTTATTTAGTTTTAATCCACAGGGTAAAATGTTGTGCAGGAGTTTGAAATTAAGTTCTTTTAATTTGTTCTCTTTAATGTTAACAATTAAATTTTTCCAAATTAACTTCTTATCTAAAATTGTAACATCAAGTAGCTCAATCCACTCATCAATACATTTACTTTCTATAACATTCTGTGATTTTATCTGGTTATAAAGACTCCTAGAGGTGAGTTTGTCTAGGGGAACAAATACAGTCTTCAAAATTCCAAGCTGATTTGGTTGGACATCAACATCTGTATGCTGATCCCCAACCTGGCTCAACAATGCTTTCCAATGCCCTGGTATAGCAACCCATACATTATTATGTTCAGCTAGGAAATTCCTGGTGTCATATAATTTCAAAAATAAATCTTGTGCGTTTATATATTTCCCTTGCATGAAAACATCTCGAATATATATGAGGTCACACTCAATCCAGTGTTTATAATACAAAGTTCTATTACCCAGTTTAATATACTGATTTCCCCATATTACCTCATTCATGATCTCTTTTGCTGTTTCTGGTACCTTCTTTACCCCTCCACCTGCTTGATGCCAGGCCAATATTATCTCCTTATAATAGGTTGGCATAACTGGTAGTTTGGGGCAGTCCCCCTTCCTACAAAAGTTCATATTGAAAATCAAATTATCTATTCCACACTTACTGAAATAGTATTTTGGGATAAGTTTCCATTGCACATTATGTCCTTGGTTGAGTCTCTTTACCCAAAGGGCTAAGAAGCCCTGGTGTTGGGCTCTCAAATCAACCATACTTATCCCTCCATCACTGTGGTCTCTGATCATACATTTTCTACTTATCTTATCTTTCTTTCCATCCCATATAAAGGTCCAACATTCCTTTTCTACAGTTTTAAGTACCCATTCTGGAGTGTCTATGTTCATCAAATTGTATGTAATCAGAGATAGTGCTAACTGTTTCACAACGGTTACTTTTCCATAGAGTGTTAGTTTTCTCTTTTTCCATAGGTTAAATACATTCTTCAATCTTTCTATTTTCTTTTCCCAGTTCAACAACTCACAAACACGAGGATCATGTCCAAAGTAGACCCCAATTGCCTTAACTGGTCCTTTGGTCCATTGTAAACCCAACATACATTCCTCTTTATTTTCCCATGATCCTATCCACATAGCTTGAGTTTTATTTTGATTAAGTTTTGTTCCAGCTACCCTTCCAAAGTCAATGATAAGTTTTACTGCATTTTCTATTGAACTTTCATCTGCAAGAACTAAAGTGGTATCATCAGCAACTTGTGTTATCTTTATTTCTTCTGAACCTTCCGCATGTGGAACTGTGATACCTCTGACACTTTGAGATTTTCTTAATTTAGTAGACAAAATTTCAGTAACCAGTATGAACAATAAACATGATAGAGGACAGCCTTGTCTTATTCCTCTTTCCAGTGCGAAGGGTTCAGAGATCCAACCATTATTCAATATACTACTGTGGGTATCTTTATAAAGAATGCGAATCCATTGAGTGAAATTAGGACCAAAGTTGAATTTTTCCATAGTTTTATACATGAAGTCTCTATTTACCGTATCATATGCTTTTTCAAAATCAAGGAACAAAAGTATACCAGGTATTTTCTTCTGTTTTGTATAAAATATTATGTCATTTATTAGTCTTATGTTTTCACCTATGAATCGTCCTTTTATGTATGCTGTCTGATTTTGGTGAACAAGTTTTGAAATAACTGTTTTAATTCTATTGGCAAGCGTAAATGCAATTATTTTGTAGTCGCAGTTGAGTAGACTGATTGGTCTCCAATTTTTTAACATATGTAATTCATTTTTCTTGTGCAGTAGTTTTATCAGTGCTTTTCTTTGTGAATATGCTAAGGTTTTGTTTTCAAAACTTTCCATAAAGGACTTAAAAATAATAGGTCCTAATAAACTCCAGAATTTTTTGAAGAACTCTGATGGGAGCCCGTTTGGTCCTGGAGCCCTGTTGCTCTTCATACTCTCTAATGCACGTTCACATTCTTCTATTGTGATCTGAGAATCTATTTTTTCTTTCTCCTCATCACTTAGGGTGCAATCTAATTCTATGTCAGACAAGTATTTGTCCACATCTTCCAGGTTAATGTCTTCTTGTGCATACAAGTCTTTATAATATTTCACTGTTTCTGTTAATATTTCATTTTGGTTTGTGATCACATTATCTCCTAGTTTTAACATGTCAATATTGGATTGGGTAGCATTATGCCTCTCTAGATTTAAGAAGAATTTTGTACACTTTTCCCCTTCTTTTATCCACTTTGCCCTTGCTCTTATGTAAGCTCCTCTAGCTTTTTCCTCATAGTAGTTTCCTAACTGTGTTTTTGTTCTTTCCAGTTCAGTTTCAGCTTTATCATCACCTTTTTCTTCATTCTCTAGGTAAAGTGTGAGTGCTTTTACTCTATCTGTCAGTTCTGTTTCTTTCTTTTTTCTTTCCTTAGCTCTATTCTTACAGTATGATATGGAAAAGTCCCTGATTCTAACATAACACAGTTCCAGCATCAAACTTGGTGGTAAATCACTGTCCTCTTTTTTTGCATTCTCAACTAATTTTTTTATCCCTTCACAATATTCTTCATCTTTCAGAACTTCTGTATTTAGTTTCCAATAGCCATATCCTTTATCTTTTGTATTTAGGCTTATCTTAAGGAATATTGCTTGATGATCTGTTTTAATGCTTGGTCTTATATCACATCTTACTACAGAGTCAGCAATGGTTTTAGAGATAAACCAATAATCAAGTCTGCTAGAGACCTTATGAAATTTGTCTCTGTAAGTGTATTGTCTTGTAGTCTTATTTCTTTCTCTCCAAATGTCACACAGACCTAGGGATTGGTAGAAATTTTTCAAGGTTTGTGATGAATTTCCTGTGTCTGTTTGTCTCCCTCCTTTTTTATCCATACCATAATTCACAACTGAATTACAATCCCCCCCTACTATAACTTCTCTCTCAAGTGTAGTTTCAGATTCAGATTGTTTATTTTCGTCAATCCATTTTGCGAGGTTGATTAGGAAAGTGTTTCTTTCAGTAGCATTGTTTGGAGCATAAACATTTACAAGAGTTAGGAATGTTTTACCAATTTGGCAGTTTATCAATAGTTTCCTGCCATCTCCTTCATTTTCCCCAATAACTCGATGATACGATGTGATGCGTGATATTCACCATGTTTGAA
>NC_049994.1:16570461-16572688 GCF_000003815.2 Branchiostoma floridae | reverse complement strand
CGGTTAGAGAGATACCCGGTAGCTCAGAGAGGAGGTCTGTACATGTTCCCTTTACACGTTGATATTTACTTCCGGACGTTTCGAGTGACATCCATCACTCTTTTTCAGCGTCACTGGAATGAGCTAGCAGAATAATTCCATACAAGTACAGCTAAGTAGAAAAACTGGTTTAACCACTAAATCGTTAGGATCATATGCAAAAGTTACTTAAATGTAAATCGTGTTAGCATAGCTTCCTATGGTCAGACAACACCATAGGAAAAACTAATGTCCTTTGTGATGCAAGGCGGGGTTCCAAGTACTTGAAATCTTGAAAGTTCTACGCGCAGTCCTCCCTTCACATTCCAGAACTGCCTGACGACCACGGAGGGTCGATCATCTTTATTGTCATCTTAACATGAACCAGATGGGCCAGGATCCCCATACGTACATACACTAACCTCTTATCGTGCATCCGTGATCTGTCAGTACGGAAATCCCCCTTCCAACTACCCATGACGGGTAGATACACTTTGTATTCCGTTCGCCGACGGAATTAGAAAAAAACGGCTATTCAGCCTATTTTACTGCACAAAGCCGTTTTTGAAGAACGAGCACGTGGACAGGGAGTTTATCTCGGTGTGGTTTGTGGAGAACGCAGCGAACCCAAGGAATTCCCGGAAGCAACAACCGAAGAAACAGCTAATCCAGAAAACATACAAATTCAGGAGGGATGCTTGGGTCAACAAGGCCTGGTTTTATTACAGCTCAGTGGCACCTGTTGACGACGCCCCCTTCGAAACTGTCTGTCGTGCAGTATAGAAAACTATAGATACACTACACTAAATTTTGTGTCCATGTAAATGATGTTTACTTCACGTTGTACAACCCTTTTTTCTTGGTTTTCTCCAGAGTAGAGTAAAGACTTGAGTAGATCTCTTCAGTCAGATAGAAGATAGAAGCCGTTCTGATCAAGTTTGGTTCGCTTTTCTTTGTTCGTTGACTGTCATCGTAGGTCTCCATGGATGATTCAGCACTTACAGTCGTATTCTACGGATTGTGTCTCCACGCACGTCAAGTCTTGTTCGTACTGCTATAAAACCGGTGGCATTACTTTTTGAACGCACCTCTTATATACTTATGTTGGGAGAACTAACCACCATATTGTAATACGACTTAATCCATATTTCTTTCTGCTTGCGCTTAGAACCGTATTATCTGATTACTGAAAGTTACGCATGTACTGGTAAAAATTGGCCGGTACAACCCTACAAAGAAATAAGGGAAAAGGATAAAACAACAGGAAAAACTGATTGTATGTACAGAAGACGTGACACAGATTTGCAAAGTGACGCATGACGAATCTTTAAAAATACACGTAAAAACATGATAATCATAATGTGGTTCTCTACAGTTCTTATAATTGTCAAGCAAACAATGAGGGGAAAAAGGCCGTCATACTTGCTTTCAGAAAACCAAAGCGGTTATATAACCACATTGATAAAACACATAATTTAGCCAGACTAAACATGTTATAACACGTAAGTTTGTAGTCCCGAAAATGTTTTCGTTCAGAACTTCAGATCATGAATGGGTTTATCGATATCCACATCATCGAATGCAAATAATGTGAGCATCAGGCATGTCCACAGCAAAAAATGAAGATACAAAACCAATCTAGACCGGTTCGATGTCGGAGATTTTAACACGGCAAGTGAAATATACAGCTTTGACCCACGGCAAAAATGTCATTATCTGGGCTGTTTCGGGGAGTAGAACTATTGTTTTCGTTACTCTCTCAACCAGTCCAACCCAGCGCAAAGGGAAAACGACAACATGACCCCTGCGTGACCCCACCAACAAAGAATGAGAAGGCCCGTAATTTCTAAGGAACTTCTCACTAAATTATGAAAGGCTGGCTGTATATCAGTGTATGTATTGAGAATAAACGAGTTTTTGGTGATAAATGAAGAAAAAGAAAATTCACATTTTCCACGCTACAGCGGTAAGAAGACAATGTGGTTTTCGATGCGTTTGCTTGTGATCACCATTCCTCTTCACAGCTGGCGGTAAAACTGGTGGCTGAAGGCAGGCATCGCGAAGTAAATCTTGTGGAGGAGACCTCGTCGTACTTCCGTCCATTACATAAGATGCGCATTGTTCGTAATGAATAGCGGGACACAAAATGTTCCTATTTTTCTCGCTGGTAACATTATTTCTTTGATAATCTTCGCTAGTCTGGAGGTCC
>NC_049994.1:16456960-16570361 GCF_000003815.2 Branchiostoma floridae | reverse complement strand
TGGCAGTCGCGCTTCGAGCTCGGTTCAGACAACTAACCTGCCATGCGGCGATTTGTGGCACATGTGGCTACCTATCTTACATGCATGGTAGTACTTACGTGCAACTTTGTATTTGTAACTAAATTTCCTTATTTTGTATGAATAATGGTACATGTATGGGCAGCAAAATTATGTTTTCCAGACCACAGTCCGTGGCACTGTTGACTTGGCCACGGTCATTTCACGCCTGATTAATAACACAGGCCTTCGTTAATCCCCGCGCGCCCGGGCCGGACAGTCAGGGCAGCCCACCATGTACCAATTATGGTTAATAGTCGTTATCGCCACTGTTTGTTGGTATAATAATGCTCTGACTGTGTATGTTACTAAGTTAGTGCAAATAGAAACGCGTAACGCTAGAATGTCAGGAACAGAGACGATCCTTACCTGTTGAAACTATGATTAATTCATTTATCTAAATGCCCCGTAAAAGCACGAATCTTGAAATTGCAATTCAGGGGGTGCTAAAATGTCATAACTCCTATGTTCGAGTATGCTTAATGTTACGACACAGACGAGGGTGTGAAGTGTGTAGAAAAGTCATAAACAGAACGCTGTACTCCAATTCAAGACACATGCGTCGATTGACAGGGGCGTGATGATTTCCGCCTCCTGAGACGCACCCGTGCCGGCTGTGTAATTGTGCTCCAGGAAAGTAAACAAGATAATTACAGGGGCGGGGGCATGATATAAACTCCCTCCCTAGGAGTTCTCCTTCCCTGGCAATCTTGTTGAGCGCCGTTCTTGTGTCGTTCCATTTCTACGGTATCAACAGAATGGACTATATCGCTGGGAACTCTAAAGTAACCTAGGTACAGTAGTAATAGTCAACATTGGGGAAGTCGATTATTTATATGTACATAGCCTGTTTCTGTGCTAATCAATGTAGTTCATAGGGAGTTTAGACTATTGCAAAGGGGTGACCCTAAGTGTAACATCGACTTACCTTGCTTGCGTGACTCGTTTTTTGGAGTTGAACAATTTCTCGTTTCCAACCAGAACCAGAAGTAAGCACATGTACTATCATCAGCTACTACTACTATATAAACATGATACGTACAGGTTGCTAAATGGATGAGAATGTGAAGTATGTATTGTATTGTAGATAGAAAGGGCTAGGTAGTTGTACTCAAGGAAAGTAAAACAAGATGATTACAGGGGCGAAGATGATACTTGACAAGCGTTTTCAAAAATTTCTACTTGGAGTCCACTCAAAATCTTCTAACGACGGCGTAAGAGGAGAGTTAGGAACTTTTCCCATTATAATATTTGCTAGAATTCAGCTCATCAAGTACTGGCACCGTTTGGTAAACTTACCTGAGGACTGGTCCTTATACACATAACGTTACATGTACAACACTGCATTTACTGGCGACCTTGACTGGATTAATCATGTTGAGGACATTCTCTATTACCACAGCTTTGGACAAACATGGTCAAAACCTGAGGTTTATAAAGCAGAATACATTGCCAACCAACCGCGCATCCGGCTACAAGATATATCCATACAGGAGTGATGTAGTTCTATTGAAAACAATTCAAAACTGTCCTTTACGTAGCAAATCAAAAGAATGTTATGAACAAGAAACGTACCTTTGCAAAGCAATAACTAGTTAAGAATCAGTAGCCATAAATTGAATATAGAAACAGGCAGATACTATACATGTACAATGTAGCCCCTGACCAAAGGTTCTGTCCATTCTGCCCAAAACCCAAAGAAGATGAATTTTACTTTATAATGGAATGTTTCTAAATACACGTTTTTACGTAATGAATTATTCACATCGCTCGAATCAAGTACAACAGATTTCAAGAGACTCGATGCTACAAACAGATTTGTATATATCTTTAGATGTCACAACCCGCATAATGCAAAAATAGGCAAATATTCCTTCAAGGACTGCTTGAAGGAATACGGATACTTATGATTAATTAGCCCACTCCATTGCAATACTACAACAAATGCAAAGAATCATGTTAGTCCTTGTTACGTTAACTAGGATGCTAAGCTTTATTCGACACCGGTACCTCTACTTTGTGGGATCGCGTGGCGAAGCAGCAGCGTGTTTGGCTTGGGACTGAGAGGTTTTGAGTTTAAATCCTGCAGTGACACCGATCTTGTGCCCATGGGAAAGGCAATTTACGCGGCTTTCCTCACTTTACTCAGGTGAAAATGAGTACCTAGCTTCGGCTACGGCTGTCCCTCAGATAGAACGTTAAATGAAGGTCCTGTGTTTAGGGAGAGCACCTCGCGCACTTGAACCCACCAAACGTGCGGTGTGCGATGGTGCAAATCCTGCTGTCTGGAGTTGGCGATTCACTGCAAATCACCAGGATGGAGGCCTGGCGAACCTCTGTCTCGTATCAGCCACACAGTGATTTACGTTATTCACCCAAATGGGATACCTGGCACATCCCCGTCTTCTAATTAGCCATACGAAAGGGTATGTCACTCCGTAAGGGGCGGTATAACCCTGTCGTGTGTAAGTACGTCGACCGATGATGATGACCTATATTTTGTACTTGGTGTAATAGTTCTTGCCATGCATTGTACCGTGTACAATTGTCATGCAATAAAGTTCTTCTACGGCCAATATGACATCTTTGTCCTCACAGGCTGCTCAGGGATTCCAAGATTGAAAACGAATAAAAAGATATAACAATTAATTGTATCATCTGTGTCTTGCAATTTCATAGTCTTTGTACATTGTTTCGCGGGCAGGAGATTATGACCAACTAGGCTGAATGATGACAAGGTTATAGTTCATTTACTTATTTGCAGAGATGTCGTATAACAAACATACGTCAGGCCCGCTACAGAGTAAAGCGGAATTCCTGTGATCTCGTATTAAGGCGCGGTCACATATAGCTCGTGCGATCGCCGTACGATCACTAACTAAAGTCATTTGGCCGAACAAAAATGTACGTATCAACTGTCTTGGTACACAAAATGCTGTTTTGAATCGATGTCGGTGGTTGGTTCTGGCACAACCTGCTTGAAAATCCCATGGCATCAAAATCATACAACAATCGCAGGACCTATGTGACTGCGCCCTTACGGGTAGTTACCTAGTAGCAGTTACCTATTCTAAGACGTGCGTGTGTGTGTGGCACACAGTTTCAGCTGTAGTGCACCAGAACATGTTGATACAGACCTGTGTCACACATTTTGCACATAAGAATATGAATCAAGACACTTTTTCTGTACTTTCTTCAAGTTCAAACATTACTGCGTCTACCTTTTCACAATGATGCCCACACATCTGCATCCCTCCTTACATCAATTTACGACTATTATCATCAGTAGCATTCTGCTAATTAATCATTGAAGTCACACGACCTTCGGGTAATCCCGAGTACTTTCCAACCCGGCAACTCGGCACAGAACGAAAGTGTACGGACGAATCAACAAGAATTCCTTGGCCTAGCACCTATGTATAGACCAGAGTCTGTACCCCAGGTAATGCCTGCTACCTTCAGTGTTATCGATAATGACTCAACTTCCCATTCTTAACATATATTCTGATAATATAGTGGGGTTTTTTAAAGAAAAACCCGGGATTTCATCAGGGCATTCGAAAAAATCCCGGGTTTTTAAAAGAAAAACCCGGGATTTTATTTGGGCACCCCAAAAAAATCCCGGGTTTTTTCAAAGAAAAACCCGGGATTTTTTTTTAAATCCCGGGACAAAAAAAAAATCCCGGGATAAATCCCGGGATTTTTCTATATTCAATGAAGCATGAAGACTCCCACTGGGGGGTATAACGATCCGTTGGGTAACAAGGAACATTTTCACAAAATATCTGATATATACGTGTAGTCTGTGAAAGGCTACAAGCATTAGTCCCAAGTGCTCTGCTCAGTCCCATTTTAATCTGCTCGATGTTATTCAATTGTTTTTTGTAAAAGTTATTTTTTGGAAGTTGTCACATAAAGATTTGGAATGAATACAGATCATGAAATAAAGACAGTTTTCAGGTATGATTAATATACTCAGCATTTTAAAGGAATTCTACCCACACATAGTAAAGTTAAAATCCTTCCCACATCTTTTAGTGTACATGTACATGGAGCAGCAGAAGTCTCTGTTTCTAACAAGAGTTCGGAGACCTCATATCTCCATGAAATAGCCGGATTATGTAAATGATTTCTACATTTACATAATCTATGCTTGGTTATGTACACATTTAGATTGGTCATAATAATGTTGATTGTGCAATCATTTACCATTTAGAAGGATTATAGCACTTTTACATTAATTATGCAAATTAAGGACATATTTGCATAATTGATATCTGTTGATGTTCTACCAGCCACAAACTACATATATGACAGGTATTTAAGTCCCACAATGGCAAACACTACAAATATAAATTTCCCTCATGAATTATGCAAATTAAGTGCCAGTTTGCATAATTTGCACTTCATTATGTACATATCTGTCTAAGCTACCTACATACCAAATATCATCTAAATTTGTCATTCCCTTGTCCAGTTATCCTCCTTACAAGATTTTGAGAAAAATGCCCCTGCAGTTCCAGAGCAACCTGCTATGGGACCCAAACATACACCACCTATTCCTTACGTCACAAGCTATTTGCCACCAAAAAATCAAGACCATAGCACATCCAGGTCAAAAGATACAAAAAACGGAACATCTGCTGCAGTACCAAGGTCACATACCAGGGGGCCCAAAATTGACCTTGACCTTCATCTTCCCAACACCTACTCAGATACCAAATATCATGGCAATCCATCCAGAGGTTTTTGAGTTATGCTGACCACAAATATCCGGAAACACAAACACACAGACAGACAGATGGACACACAGACAGACAGGCAGACACACCCAAAACTATATCTCAATTTTTCATGGAGATAATAATAATAATAAAGCCCTTCGGCCACATAGGCCATTACAGCAGGGCAGGGAGTTACTTAGTGGTAGTTGTAAGCGCGCTGACTCTCAGCGCTTCAGCCAGGGTCGGGGTCTAGAGAATGTTTTGACTGAACTCACCTTGTCTTTGCTGAGGAGTCTTGAGAGAGAGGACACGCACTCGCAGACTTACGTTTTGACGGTTTAATCTAGCAGTGTTAGTAGTTGTACAAAGGCCGCCAACTAAACTGGAAAGTTCTGGTTCTATCCCCTTGTCTGAATCTTCTTAAGTGGGTCTCTTGTTGTGTCCTCAGTGAATTCCTGTGTCCTGTGATTCTTCTCAGTTCTTGTATATTCCAAGGTGAGCTCTTAATCGTAAAACTTAGTCTGGTCTCCCGGCTACTGGCTGACTGTCCTCTGATGCCTTCTTCTTCTTCTTCTTCTTCTTCTTGGAGTACACTTGTCTCCAAGCCTAAATTTCCTGGAGAAATAATCTCCAGGCCTAAGTTTCCTGGGGTTGATCTCCACCAGGCCCAATTTTCCTAGAGTTGGTCTCCAGGCCTTTTCTGCCCTCTGTCTTCCTTCTGCGCGGGCTTCCTACTGTTCTAAGCTCCAGCCGCCCCTGGGCTCCCTAGCTGGAGCTTCCCGTGGCTACAAGTCGCAGGAAGTAACTTTGGCGGGAGATAACTTATGCTAATCTAAAACTAAAGGCGGCAAATTGAAAACTGTAAGTTGGCGATAACACTGGCCCCCAATTGTCCGTTTTACAACAATTTCACATTACATACATGTAATAAAGCCAACTTCCTTACACAATGACTATACTTTGTTTCAAATAGTTGTTAGTAGAAATATCATGCAATTGAAATAAGCTTGGCTGAAGTCCATATAGGGTTGTCTACTTCACTACGTCGTACGTTGCACATGCATTACATACAAGTTTCTTAGAGTATTAAAGTTCGAACATGACCACGTGATCCTCCTGGAATTCAGGTTGTTGGTTTGATCTTTGATCATCTACGGCTGTTCGTCCTCCGGCAGAATACATACTAGTTTGTCAATCGGTCGCTCCAGGATGTTACGCTGGGTCTTGACCTGCACTCGACGCACTAGTCCACGTCTGTCGGGCATGACTTGCACTATTTTGCCCCGCGGCCATGCGCCTCTCGGTGTTTGATCGTCCTTCATTATCACGATGTCTCCTACTGCAAAGTTTCTTCTAACCTTGCCCCACTTCTGGCGTTCCTGTAGAGCTGTGAGGTACTCCCTGGTCCACCTCTTCCAAAATTGGTCGGCGAGGTATTGTACTTGCTTCCAGCGCCTTTTAGCGTACAGGTCGCTCTTGTCTGTCAAGCTTGGTGGCAAGCTTGGTCCCGACCTCATTGTCAACAAATGGTTTGGTGTGAGCGCTTCAACATCGTTAATGTCCATGCTGACCGCCGTTATGGGTCTGCCGTTGATGATGTATTCCACTTCACAGAACAGGGTACGCAAACCCTCATCATCTTGTAGTTTCTGTTTGCTTATAGCATTGAGAACTTGTCTTATGGAGCGTATTTGGCGCTCCCAGACTCCTCCGAAGTGTGAGCCTGTAGGTGGGTTGAATCTCCAATCCACATTCTTCTTCAGCATGGTCTCACTTATCTGGCGCTCGTTCCATTTCTTTATCTCCTTCTCCATCTCAGCCTTGGCCCCTACTAGATTTGTTCCGTTATCTGACCATATCTGCTTTGCTTGTCCGCGACGAGCGACGAACCTCCTAAGTGCACTGATACACGAGTCTGTATCTAGTGAGTCTGCCTTTTCAATATGTACAGCGCGAGTCGCCATACACGTGAATATTACTCCATAGCGCTTCACGGTGCTACGGCCTCTCTTGACCTCTATCGGTCCGAAGTAGTCTACACCGACTCTGGTAAATGGTGGTTCATCTGGTGTTACACGATGTGATGGCAAGTCCGCCATCTTCTGCTCTCCTGGCTTGCCGCGCTGTCTGCGACAGACGACACATTTGCTTATCACCTTTCTCACTAAGGAGTTGATCTTGGGTATCCAGTACCGTTTTCTTGCCAGGGCTATTACGTATTCCCTTCCCATGTGTCCCACGTTACTGTGGAGCTCTTGAAGCATAAGCTCTGCTGCTCTTGACTTCTTTGGAAGCAGTATGGGATGTTTTGTTTCCACTGGCAAGGTTGATCTTCCCAGTCTTCCTCCCACTCGAAGGATGCCTTTAGCATCCAACTTAGGATCCAGCTTTTTGACGGTACTGCTCATCCCTTCTTCTTTGTACTTCATTTGCACATGCTTTATGACAATCAACTCTGCTTGTTCCAAGTCATAGCATGTTGGACTCAGTGGCTTCTTCTTTGTCAACAAGGCTTGGCGTACCTTTACTAGCCAAGCTATAGCCTTCTTCAGTCGGTGCCAGCTCGAGTAATGGCGTAGAAGTTTGTCAACTGGGTTCTCCTGTTCAACTTCTTGTGCCACTATTGCATGCACCTTTATCTCCGGGTCGAGCTGTGGCTCATTAACCCTTATAATGTCCGGTTGGCTTGGCCACCGGCTCTCTTCTTGCCACAGGAACTGTGGCCCCTTTAGCCATCGTTCATTCTCGATGAAGTCTTGTATGGGTTGACCTCTTGATGCATCATCCGCGGGGTTCAAACCAGACTCAACGTAGCGCCACTGTCTCGGACTTGATACCTGTCTTATGGTTGCGAGCCTGTTCGCCACGAAAGTGTGGAATCTGGACGTCTCATTGTTGATGTACTTGAGGACTGTAGTACTGTCGGTCCAGAAATGCGTTCTGTCCACCTTGAGGTCTAACTCTCTCTTGAGCATTGAGTCCACGCGGACTGCAACTACTGCCGCATTAAGTTCCAGTCGTGGTATGGTGATCTTCTTTAGCGGCGTCACTCGTGATTTTCCCACAAGTAGCGTGCAATGGACTTTGCCCTCTTGGTTTTCCATTCTAACGTACGATGCAGTGCCGTATCCAACCTCACTAGCATCTGCAAAATGGTGAAGCTGTACAGATGTAGGTGTTCCAAATCCTCTTGGTTTCAAACACCTGTCCACCTCGAATTTACTGCTAAGCAACTGTAGGTCACTCTCCCACTCTTGCCAGGCATTGAAGTGTTTTTCCGGTATTTCATCATCCCAGCCCAGACTTTCTTTGCAGAGATCCTGCAGGATCATCTTTGGCGGTAAGAGTGCTGGTGCTACCATTCCCAAGGGGTCGTAGAAGGAGCTGACCACTGACAATATTCCCCTTCTCGTGGCCGGCTTTTCTGTACTGAGGGTTCGGTAGCCCAGCGTGTCAGTTTGCACATTCCACAGCATGCCCAGTGCCCTTTCTGTGGGCATACTGTTATATTTCAGGTCTAGGTTCTTAACTTCCTCCGCCCTCTCAGTCACTGGTACAGCCTTGATAACTTGCTGATAATTGCTGATCCATTTAGTCAGCCTAAAACCTCCAGTGCCACACACACTTCGGATATCCTCGGCCAAACACTGTCCTTTCTCTACAGTTTCTGTTGATTTTAACAGGTCATCAACATAGAAATCACCTTTGATTGCTTTCAGCACTTCTTCATCATACTGATCCTTGCAGTCATCCGCCAATCTTTTCAAAGCGTAGTTGGCACAGCTAGGGGAGGACGTCGCACCAAACACGTGCACTGTCATACGATACTCTTCCAGCGGTTTGTTTATCTGACCCTCCGGCCACCACATGAAGCGCTGATAGTCCCTGTCCTCTGATGGTACTTTAACCTGGGAGAACATTGCTTCAATATCTGCCATCAAGGCCACGGGTTCCTGTCTGAACCGAGTTAACACTCCGAACAGCGTGCTGGTCAGATCTGGACCCTGAAGCAGCTCCTTGTTGAGGGAGGTGCCGGCGTAGGATGCGGCGCAGTCAAAGACAACTCGCATCTTTCCCTTTTGCGGATGGTACACCCCGTGGTGGGGAACGTACCATACCCGGCCTGACTCAATCTTCAGCTGTTCTGTGGGTACCCGTTCCGCGTAGCCCTTTTCTATTATTTTCTGCATGAACAGGGTGTATTCTTCTTGGAAGCTGCCATTTTTCGTCATCTTCCTTCTTAGATGGTTAGCTCTTTGAAGGGCTACTTGCTTGTTGTTTGGCAGCTCTGGTGGACTGTTTCGGAAGGGTAACGGAATCTGATAATGGCCATCTTCTTTCTTCGTGCCTTCAGATACGATCTTCATAAACCTTTGATCTTCCACTGACATTTCTTTCTTATCATCCTTTGTTTCGTTGAAATCATTGTTGAAATACTCTGTCAGCTGTTGATCCAGACTGATTCTGTTGACATTAGCCTTGTCGTCACTGGCCCCCTTGAGGGGTCCATTTACTGACCATCCTAGTACTGTCCTGATGGCGTATGGACCTCCGCCTTGACTGTGAACTACCTGCCAGGGCTCTACAGCCTTAGGCACATTGTTACCAATTAACAATCCAATTTCTGCATCAATCTGAGGCACGTCTACCTCATTGAGATATGGCCATGCCGTAAGGTCCTTCGTCGTTATGATGTTTGTCTTGGATGCAGGTATTTTCTTTTGCGTGTATGCTGTTGCTATGGGGATTGTGTTTTCCCCTTTCAAGTCCATGACCTCTAGGTCATGCAGGACTTCGCTCTGCACTGCTTTGGTGTCATTAATTGTATTCAGCTTCAACTTTGTTTTCCTGCCACTTGTCTTCAGCTGATCCTTTAAGGCCTCGGTACAGAATACCACATCGCTTCCCGAGTCCAAGAAAGCATATGTTTCGACTGTGATGTTTGTGGTCTTGCTGCGGACCTTCACAGGAATTATCGGTGGTACTCCTTCCCAGCTACATCCGGTGCGTAGTACTCGTCCTACTGCAGCCGTCTTCTTGGGTACCGTTCCAGCATCCCTGTGTAACACAGTAGGGTGAGATTTTTGACACCTCTTACACTCTGCCCGCTGCCTGCAGTCCCTCGCCATGTGTGTTGTAGCTTTCAAGCAACCAAAGCACAAACCTTGGCCTTTGATGTACCGCAGGCGTTCGTCCATTGGTTTGGCGCCGAGCACCCTACAGTCGCTCAGGTAATGATTGGGTTTCGCACAGTACAGACAGCCACCTGTAGACTCAGTTTCTGCACTGTCTGTTGCCATAGCTACTGCTAAGCTTGAACCCCTCCTAGGTCCATGCTTCTGTTTGAAGCCAGAACTCTGGCTCTTCTCTCTGTTGTTGAGATCGCCAAAGACCTCATTAGAGACCACGTCTTCTTCTTTCTGCACGAAGGCAGCAAAGTCACTGAAAGTGACTGAGCGTTCCTTCACTATTCCGTGAGAGTGCCTTCTCCACCTTTCTCTTAGCTTGAAAGGAAGCTTGTCCACAAGCAACTTGATGTTGGAATAATGATCCAACTCTCTCAGGTACCTGTCTCCACTCATGGCGTTTTTACATTCCATTAAGAACAAGACGAAATTCTTCAAGGCCGCTTTGTCTTCTGCCTTGATCTCTGGCCACTTGGAGACTTGCATGGAGTACGCCCGAGATATCTTGTGGGGTGTCCCATACCTTTCTTGTAGGGATTCCTTTGCTTTCCTGAATCCTTCTTCAGGATCCATTAGGAAACAGCTGTCCACAATCTTCTTGGCCTCCCCTCTGGTATACTGTTGTAGATATGACAAACGGTCTTCTGCATCTGATGTCTTGTCTTCTATCGCATGTTTGAATGCCCTTACGAATGTTGTGTACTTCAGTGGGTCACCATCGAAAACACTGATAGCTCTCGTTGGCAGGCTGGCTTGTTTGTTGTGTTCCACCATCAGCTTGGTGACCTCTGCCTGTGCACTCACTAGCCCTTGCAGAAACTCCTCAGGGGTTGTGGTGACTGTGTTCCCTTGCTCACTTCTTTGCTGACTTACCACGTTGTCAACATGCTGTGGTAATCCTTTACTGACGGAGATGTTCTGCTTTGGTTCAGGTGGCAGAGTTGTACTTGTTTGCAACATGTCGTTTGTGGCGTTTGGGGGTTGCTGAGGTGTACGAACTGGAGGCTGGTACAGTGTGCGACCGCTTGGCATCCTCAAAGCACTGTAGCCAAGATTGTGATCCCTTCGCTCCGAGTTACTATACTCACGCTTCTGCCTTGTCTTATCTGTAACCGTCCAGAGTGCGCTATGCCCCTGTTCTTCTTGCTTTACTTGACGAGGTACATAGCTGAGGATGTTGGGATCCAAGACAGGTGAACGCCACTTGGGATGTTCTTCCCCGCCGTGTTTATCACCTCTGAGCTCCTGCTCTTCCATGTCCTTGAACATCTTGATCTTCGCATCCTCTACGGAAATCTCAGTCCTTATCGCTAACAGCTGCTTTTCCTGTTCAATCTCCAAGGACTTCCTTTCTAGAGCTAATCTCTCCTGCAGTGCAGTGGCCTGGACCATCAGCTCTAGCCTTTTAATTTCAGAGTCTACTCGAGAAGCTGTACTTGTACGACTCTGAACCGATCGCCTTCCTAGTGAACCTGTGTGAGAAACACTGTCCGACGGTTTGACTGTTAGACTTAATCCATCTGCCCCGAGGGGTTCTGTGTGATCTGTACTTATATCCATCCACCTTTCCACTTCGTGATAGAAGATTTCTGCTGATTCAAACTTGTCAGCAGCCCACTGCTTGTTATCTTCTTCCGCCTGTTCCGGTGACAGGGTAAGCTGATATTCTCTATGTGCTTCTTTCAATTCCTCATACGTCTCACGCCACAATGTCAGCTCGCCTTGTACGTACCACTTGTTTTCTGGACTTTCCATCCAGGACTTTATTGCGTTGGCCTTGCTCGTAAGCTTTCCCAACACAGAGGATCTGAATACTTTCTTTCTTCTCTTCTCTTCTATTATTTGCCACTCTGCCTTCTTAGGCACTCTTTTTTGTAGATCCTCATTTTTCTCTTCTCCCTCTGCACCTACTGTAGAGGAGTCCTTCTCCTCCATTCTGTTTACTGTCCAAGTTTTGCTTGGCCTTCAGAGGTCTGTTCTGATCACACAGCTGTGCTGTCACTCAGGATACCCTAAAACTGCTAATTGTTCTGTCTGGTGGTATTTGTCGTTGTACAGAGGTATTTACATGCGATGTAATACAATACACGATTACCCAATGTCCTTGCACTTGACAGTCGGACTAAATTCTGAAAAGGTTAAATTCTTCCCCTTTCAGACGCATAAACAGACAATGGTAACTTCTTGCAACAATTATCTGTTTTACGGTAAGGTGACCTGCTGCAAGGGGTTGCTACTTCCTCTGAGTTAGGTCATCAATCATCAACCACATTCGGATATGTCAACCCACTCAAGAGGCCTTTGTTTCCTGTAGATACCACATGCAGGCCTTGCTAGCCTCGACAGACAATTCCTTAATATTCACAGCCCTTTGCTGTAATCCTTCGAACTGCATACCACTTTAGCGACAGTTCTCTTGGTACTTTCACTCGTTAGAGTCCTTGACCAATAAGTTTTACTCGTTAGAGTCCTATAACCAGTTTTACTGGTTCCTGTCGACCATAAGTTTTACTTGAGTCCTATGGTCTCCTATGACCAACAGTTTTTACTTGAATCCTTCCAGGACCACTAAGTTTTACTCGTTAGAGTCCTATAACCAGTTTTACTGGTTCCAGTTGACCGTAAGTTTTACTGTAAGCGCGCTGACTCTCAGCGCTTCAGCCAGGGTCGGGGTCTAGAGAATGTTTTGACTGAACTCACCTTGTCTTTGCTGAGGAGTCTTGAGAGAGAGGACACGCACTCGCAGACTTACGTTTTGACGGTTTAATCTAGCAGTGTTAGTAGTTGTACAAAGGCCGCCAACTAAACTGGAAAGTTCTGGTTCTATCCCCTTGTCTGAATCTTCTTAAGTGGGTCTCTTGTTGTGTCCTCAGTGAATTCCTGTGTCCTGTGATTCTTCTCAGTTCTTGTATATTCCAAGGTGAGCTCTTAATCGTAAAACTTAGTCTGGTCTCCCGGCTACTGGCTGACTGTCCTCTGATGCCTTCTTCTTCTTCTTCTTCTTCTTCTTGGAGTACACTTGTCTCCAAGCCTAAATTTCCTGGAGAAATAATCTCCAGGCCTAAGTTTCCTGGGGTTGATCTCCACCAGGCCCAATTTTCCTAGAGTTGGTCTCCAGGCCTTTTCTGCCCTCTGTCTTCCTTCTGCGCGGGCTTCCTACTGTTCTAAGCTCCAGCCGCCCCTGGGCTCCCTAGCTGGAGCTTCCCGTGGCTACAAGTCGCAGGAAGTAACTTTGGCGGGAGATAACTTATGCTAATCTAAAACTAAAGGCGGCAAATTGAAAACTGTAAGTTGGCGATAACAGTAGTGTTGTGTGTTCAACTCCCAGACTCTTTCCTGCAGTGCTGAAAGTAGCTTTCAAAGCTAATAATATAAGCAGGGAAAGCAGTATGTACCATATGTTGCATGTGCTGACTTTTTTGTTGTTATTTTTCTCCCGGTTCATAACAAATTATTGCCACCAAAGAGGAAACAAACTATATAGACATTCCTCTGAAATACTCCTATAGTTATAATGCTTTCGATAATCATGTTTGTAAACAACCTTTATCCCAGATATCTCAAAAATAAAAAAGAATTCCATTGTTGGAAGTGAAAATACATAGAAAATCGTCATTCAAATTTGGGAAAGTGAAAAGTTGGTTCGGGCAAGTAAACTTCTAAAATTAAAAGTAAAATTATGTACTCGCCCGATATGACGTCACAAGTGAATTTTTGAAAACTTGTCCAACCCTGCCATGTACATATAAGGCAGCATGTATCCAGAATGTTCTGATAAATATCATGTACATAGGTTCATAAAGCTGTGATGAAAGAAAACTTCTTACGCAAAGGCCAGTACAATGTTGATCAAAGACAAAGAAAGAGACTTGCAAAATTAGCAGCTATAGTAGGTTTGGATGCCAGGCTATATACCCCATTCCCATTATGTTCTGGATATGAGCTACTGGGCCTTGTTAGGTCATGTGATGATGACGACTTCAAGTGTAGCCTTTACTTGTTGAAATACGAGATACATCTATTGAGATGGACGGGTCTCATTTATTCCAGAACAAAAGCTCTCAAAACATTGCACCTTGGCATTACAAACAAACCATGGTGACCTGCAGGTGTAAAAATGTTTTGAAGTAAAACTGTGACCAGGGAGTGGCACATATAAGGTTTCAAGTTCTAAGGCCTGAACATGGCATCTCAAGTTTGTCCTCCAGGACCTACAGCATACAGAAGGAGTTTTCTAGAGAGGTATCTCACCTGTACTATCTGCTTAGAGCCTTACAAAATGAATATTGAGGCACTACCATGTAAGCACATCTTCTGTCTGGGGTGTTTAGAAGGCCAACATAACAAGTGGTTAGAGGATTGCAGAAGGACGCCAGATCAGGAGCCATTCGGGTGTTCAATATGTCAAACACCTGCGACTTTGCCCTCTAAGGGAGTGGCAGGGCTTCCTGACAACCATCTTGTGGCCAACCTGTGTGAGGAATTCTCCAAGAAAACTCAGGTGGGAGGACAGAAAAACAGGTGTGTCTTCCATTCCAAAAAAGATGTTGGCCTGTTTTGCCAGCAGTGCGAGATACCAGTCTGTGGTGAATGTACTGTGAATACCCACTCAGGTCACACATTTGCAGGAGTTCAACAGGTAGCACCACAGATGAAAGCTAACATCAGGGCAAAGCTCAACAACAGTCTACACAAAATGAAGGCCTTCTCTGCATTCCTAAATAAGATTGTAGATGCACAGAAAAGGCTGACAGACAACAGGACTCAAGTTCAACAAGAGATATACAAAGCTTATGAAGTACAAGAAAAAAAATTACAAGAACAGGAAAAGAGACGGGAGCTTCAAGAACAGAGGAATGGACTTTTGGCAACTTTGGAAAAACAACAACAGGACAACATGGCTGCTTTGGCAGGACAGAGAAACATTGTGCTGACTCAGCTGGCTGAACTGTCCAGGGTTTGTGAAGGTGCAGAAAAGATTGTGAAACAGGAAATGCCAGTATGGATCACACAGGACTTGAATCTGGCACAACAAATTGCAGAGTTTAAGCTCAGCACTCAAATTCCTGAGATTTGTGAAACTAGACTTTATCATTTTGAACCACACAAATCTGATACACTGATGGAGCTAGGTAAGGTAACATCACAATCTATGTCTGCCAAGCAGTTGGTTCAGTCCAGTGACACAAATACTGGAGAAGCTAAAAGTACAGATCATGTCAAACCACCCAGAGTGGGCAATTCATGGGTGAGGAAAGTCAAGTTTGGTGAATGGGGATCACATAGAGGGGAATTTAAGTGTTCTTCAGGAGTAGCTGTCTCACTGGACAATGAGGTTTACATTGCTGATTGTGAAAACTTCAGAATCCAGGTGTTCACAATGGATGGTGTTTATCTCAAAAAGTTCGCAACAATTCTGCCACGAAAAACTGGTAAAAAGTTAAGACCACATGATGTTGCTGTGGATAGAAATGACAACCTGTGGGTGGTGAGTAAGGATCATATAGTGCAGTATTCCAGGGAAGGCAAAGGTTTGGCCCAAATAGATCTTCCATATGTTGATAACACTCGTGGCATAACTGTGGCAACAGAACAGGTGATTGTCACAGAGTGTGATGGGCAGAATGGCTGCCTTCGACTATTTAACCGTGATGGTTCTGAGGTCAATATATATTGTTCACCACTGTTTGGGTTCCCACAATGTGTCACTGTGGATGGAGAGGGGAACATTCTGGTCACTGATAACAGGAATCATTGTGTCCATGTCTTGGACAGAGATGGGAACTTCAAGTTCAAGTTTGGGAGTGAGGGATCTGGTGAAAGTCAGTTGAAATATCCTCGGGGTATTTGTGTTGATGGGATGGGAAACATCATTGTGGCTGACAGTGGAAATGGTTGTGTGAAAATGTTTGACAGTCAGCGCAGATTTCTGTGTCACATTGCATCTGAGAGAGAGTTGCAACTTGCCCCAAATGATGATAATGATAATAACACTGCAACTGGTACGAAGTGGCCCTATGGTGTTGCTGTGTCACCAGGTGGAGACGTGGTGGTGACTGAGTATTACACTGCATCAGTCTGGACATTGGGTTAGCGCTGTACAATAGATGGTACAGGACATGCTACAGTGCAACCTAACCCTTGAAATGACAATGTCACTGTTCTGACTTAAGCTAATAAACAGGTATACATATTTTATACAGCATCTGGCTATCAACATCTTTGCAGCTTTGTGGTAGAAGGAACAAAAAACATCAACTGTCTCCTTGCTTACTTTGGCACACAGTGTGTAAATAGTTGCTTAAAGGCATAGGCAGCAAGTCAACGGTAAATGATATTTTACATATTACAAATACAATGTGTTTCTCAAAGGTTTACACCTTTTCTACATTGTGAAAATCATAATACTAATAGGAAGAAACTTGACTTGGTAAGCTTCTTCTGCACCACCCCAACTTCCCCACTTTATATTCTGTTGTAAGTAGTTGAAATTTATGATTAAGGGAGGTACAAGCAGACAAGGCTAGTTGACGTGTAAACATCCATGTAGGAACAACACTTTGGAGACCTCATATGTTCATGAAATATTCTGAATATGCAAACGACTTCCACATTAAATTACATAATCTAAATGTCACAATGTTGACAGCTCAATCATTTACTACTAAGAATTATAGCACTTTGCAATAATTATACATCTTAGGAACTTAGTTGCATAATTGGTTAATGTTCCACCTGACATAAACTACTATTAAATGTATTTGAGCCCTGTAATGGAAAAAACTGGAAATCTAGATTTCCATTTTTCTTAGAAATGACAAGGCAGCACATATCCAGAATGTTGAGGTTAATTTCCCGTACGTAGGTTGATATAGTTGTGCTAAATGCTTAAGGTGTCTTAATGCTATGGCTTTGAACTTACTCATTGAAGCAACATTGACCAAAGATTTGCTGACGTCACACTTCTGGTCCGGATATGTGACATAGGCTTTGGGTCATTACGTCTTGAAAAGGATCAGAGGACTGATCAAAAGCTTGTTAATAAGTGCTTTAGTTTTGTGTAAGGTTCCAAAGTTTAAAATTGTATCATAATATTGACCAAAGATGATGAAAGAGACAGGTTTTGATGCCAGGCAGTCTCATTATGCTCTGGGTGCGAGCTATTGGGCCTTGTTGGGTCATGTGATGATGACGAGTTCAAGCAACTAGTTCAAAAATGAAATACCATACGGCACTTTTGTTGAGATGGATGGGGTTTTATTCTAGAACAAAAGCTCTGTAAACATTGCACCTTGGCAACTTACAAAGCAACCACAGTATCCTGAATGTTCAAAGATGTTTTGAAGTAAAAGTGAGACCAGGGAGTGGCACATAAGGTTTCCAGTCCTAAGGCCTAAAAATGGCAAACTCTCAAGATCGTCCTACAACTGCATACAGACAGAGGATACTGGAAGAGTTTCTCTCCTGTAGCATCTGCAAGAAGCCTTACAGGCAGCCCAAGATCCTGCCATGTCACCATTACTTTTGCCAGGAGTGTTTGGAAGTTCGGCATGAACAATGGTTAGAGACTTGTGAAAGGGCAGAGAGGCCAGACCCGTTCAGGTGCCCAGACTGTGCCCATCCTGTGATTTTGCCCTCCGAGGGGATATCTGGACTTCCCAACAATGATCCTATAGCCAACCTGTGTGAAGAATTCTCCATGAAAACCTCACTGACGTCTGATGACATACAGGTGGGAGGACAGAAGAACATGTGCAGCTTCCACCCTCATGAAGAGTTTAAGCTCTACTGCCTAAAGTGTAAGGTACCGGTTTGTAGTGATTGCATCGCCCATTCTCACTCTGGGCACACAACTAGTGAAGCAAAACAGATTAAGGATAACATCATCGCTGAGCTCGACACTGGCTGGCAGAAGATGGAGGCATTTCCAAACTTCCTCCAGGAGATCAAAAACCGACAGAATAATCTGTTGGACAACAAAGTACAAACTCAACAGGAGATAAACAAGGCTTACAATGATCAGGTGAAGAAGATTGAAGATCAGCGTGACAAACTATTGGCTGATGTGGAGAAGAGTTTTGAGGACAACATGGCTGCCTTGATAGAACAGAATAAACAGGTGCTGATCCAGCTGGTCAAACTGTCCATTATTTGTGAGAGAACAGAACAGCTCATGGAACAAGAAGAAGGGGTGTGGCTCTCATTAGACAATGCAAACTTGGTACAGATACTCAAGGAAAGGTTCCAGAAGGTTGAAACTCCTGAGATCTGTGACAGTGAGCTTTGCCATTTTGAACCAAAGAAATCTGGTGCACCCATTGAGTTAGGTAAGGTAACAAGTGTCAGGCCAATCAGGGTGGGAAAACCATGGGTGAGGAAAGTTAGATTTTTGGGAGAAGGATCAGTTTGGGCGAATTTTAACTGTCCTACTGGAGTAGCTGTCTCACAGGATAATGAGGTTTACATTGCTGATCTGCATAACAGCAGAATCCAGGTGTTCACAATGGATGGTGTTTACATCAGAGAGTTTACAACAACTCTGCCAGGTGCAGCAGAACAGAGAAAACCACATGATATTGCTGTCGATAGAAACGACAACCTGTGGGTGGTGACTACAACACATGTAGCACAGTATTCCCGGGAAGGGAATTATTTGGGCAAAATAGATCTTCCACATGTGATAGACCTCCGTGGCATAACTGTAGCTATGGCAACAGAACAGGTGATTGTTGCAGACGGGCTGAGTTGTGGACTTCGAGTGTTTAGCCAAGATATATATGGTTCAGATCATAGATCACCAGATCCTTGGTGGCCAGAACATGTCACTGTGGATGGGGAGGGGAACATTCTGGTCACTGATAGCAACAATGACTGTGTCCATGTCTTGGACAGAGAGGGGAACTTCAAGTTCAAGTTTGGGAGTGAGGGATCTGATGAAGGTCAGTTGAATGATCCTCAGGGCATTTGTGTTGATGGGAAGGGAAATATCCTTGTGGCTGACAAAGGAAATGGTTGTGTGAAAATGTTTGACAGCCAGGGCAGATTTCTGTGTCACATTGCAACTGATATGGAGCGGCCCTGTGGTGTTGCTATGTCACCAAGTGGAGATGTGGTGGTGACTGATGTTGGTGTTGACACTGCTTCTGTATCGGTCTGGACACAGGGTTAGAATTGTGCCAAAGAGTGGTAAAGGCCATGCTACTAGTATTTTGTATAATCTCTCAAATTACATACTTGGAAGCTCTGGGAAGGAGCTGAGCTTTGACGGGAAATATAGTCAGTATCTTGATAGCTGTTGACACACCAATTTGAAAGAACTGCAGCATTCAGGCTGACACCCCTTTGTAGTGGTACAGTCCGTAGTCAGCTGGCAGTCAATAACCTCATTTTGGCTCACTCAGTTTTCAAGGCTACTAATTGATGAGGAGTTAGTAATATAAACTGCTTTGGTTTTTTTGATGGTGTTTTTGCTGTCATATCTCTTCCATATGCCAGTTTCATATAGCATTGTAGCATAGGAGTTGCATTTGGGCCTGGATGAAGTTTGGTTCTTGGATGTTAGTAATGAAATATATGTAACAGGGTGGACAGAAAGCTTTTAATAAACAGCTGGGATTCTGGTTAGATGAAATGAAATAAAATTATGTGCAGCTGTTAATATGTAATTAGTACATAGTAGGATTAGTAAAACAGATATGTTATACATGTATGTTATCTACTTGTCATCTACTTGCATTGACTTGCATTTCGTATGGGTGGCGCACTCTAATCTATATACTTAGTCTGGTAGCAACATTGCCGTTATGTGTCTTGAACAAATGTGACGCAACAGCTCAAATAAACATATTGTATGAATGCACTTTAACACTCACCCAGCCTATCTAGTCAATTCACATCCTTCACCAGCTGTACTCATCTCGATTACTGCAGATAAAACTGGAGCTAACTGCACATATAGCAGATGTTTATCTGTACATAATTTATACATGTATATAGCCCATGCTGTGTGTGAAGGTTTGTTTGTTGTAAAGGTTGTTTTGTCTGGAAGTTGTTGAATAAAGATTTGAACTGAATGCCTTGTCAGATATGATTAATTCTATATTAGGCTATAATGAATATATCAGGATTATACAAAAAACTGTCTCACATAGAAATTAACTGACAGTAATTCTTACCCATAGTATAAAGATGTGATTCTTCCGACAACTTTCAGTGGATACAGAGCAGTGCAAATCTATGTTTCTAAAGCCCTTGGGCCACACAGGCCACTACAGCAGGGCAGGGGGTAATAGTAGTCAACTGGTAGTGTTGTCTGTTCAACTCCCAGACTCTTTCCTAAAAGTGCCTACTAAATACTAGTACAGTACAAATAAATAAAAAATATAAATTACATGTATAAGTAGGAAATGCAGTATGTACCATTAATAATTCAAGATTTTGGTAAAACCCAGTAGCTTCAAGTTCAACTCTAACTTTCTGAACAAAATGTAAACACTGTACCCCATGCTGTACCCCATAGGATGTAGTTGAGGCCAGCTGTGAACATACAAAGTCTTGAAAATCTGTTCTCCTAAACTGAATCAGACCATTGATTAGAGTGTTTCTCACAAAGACCACCTGAGTTTGATGACCACAGGTGCATGTTTGTCCTTATATGGATAGCCATCGGATTTCCCTGTATAACAGCTCATAGCTAGTCTTGCCTACCATAAAATTTGTATTTCCTGCCATATACCTGTATAGTACTTTTCAATAACAGAACAAAGTGCCACCTATCTGTTACAATTGGAATTACAGGCACGAGAGCAAGAAGCACTAACAAAAGGCTGACTGGGCTTACGTTAATTTAGTTTTTAAAAATGTGCGAACACATAAATGTCAAATTGTCAAATGGTTCAAAGTGCCTAAAGTATTCATACAATGAGTGGGGCTTAAAGTATTAAAAAGCCAAAATCCACTTAAATAAGGGGAAAAACTCTGGGTAAACACAAATGTCATGACCACAGTTGGAACAACAACATTGACAGAGCCAGTCACCTGTAAAATTTGACCCTGCCTGACATTGAGGGGCGTGTTTTTGTCTAACAGGTGCATTCATACAGGTGTAACAGGTGTGACAGAGCCTACACGGGTATTCAGTAAGGGGGTCCATGATTGGTGCAGAATTGTTGTTTATAGACAACTGTTTAACACAACAGAAGAAGTCTCTTTATCAATTCTCTGCAATCAGATGTATTTTCTGAACACACCAGGTTTACATTCCAAGTAGGGAAAGGGGCATCATGAAAGTTCTGTAGCCTGAACAACCAACAAGACCCACCCAGTAAACAACTATTCATGGCAGAAGTGACCAATAAGAAGGCCTGTATGTGTAACAAGTGTCACTGAGTAAACCCTGAACTGAAGCCAGAGGCTAGGCCACCATGATTAAGGAAACAGTTCCTTGTCTGGAGGAAAGGTAAGCTGTTAGTTTAAGTTGTCATCATCCTTAATCTCCCAGCAGATCCTGCGGTACCATACATATCATCAAAAGTCTGACTCCCTTTGGCCGGCTTCACTCCTTGGCCAGCTTTGATCTTATGGCACAGCAGGATCTGCTTGGAGATTAATATTATCATATGTTAGTGTTTCAAAACACTACAACTAAAATCTATCACTCAGTACAAAGCTGTAAAGCTTCACTTTGTTCTGTAACTTTTAAAATCTATGTTTTAGTTTGACTTACTAGTGAACAATTTATAAGGTTTCACTTTGGTCAACATTTTCATTTCACTTCCCGGTGTTATATAATGTTTGGTTACTTGTCATGTCTGGAGAGCTTTTGTCAATGTGTTCCTTGTTTTTTTTCAGAGTACAATATGACGTAAGCTGTGAATTTGATTGGTGAGAGACCCAGCTGAACAATGTATACTTATCATGGCTTCACAAGGTGAGACTACCTATTCATTCATGAAATTTTAATAGTAAGTCCTGTCCTGTGACTCCATGTAGTTGCTTTGTCCTCATTGTCAGGCCTGCTGGGCTGGTAGCCTAATAATGCTGAAGGCATACCAACTCATTCATAAATAAGATTTCAAAAATAACAATACAGGCAAAGCTTCTCACAAATCAGAAATATGTGACCATCACTAAACTTCAGTTACAACTTACATTGTATACTGAGTCATAACATTCAATAGAATCATCTTTGAACTTTCACATTTTATTTGACAACAAATAAGAAGCATTTAGGGTGCTAATTTTCCCAAAGACAACGGCCTTGACAATAGATGTTGTGTCATCCTGTGGAGAATAGCTTTAAATCGTGTACAGAGTTCTTCTTGAAATACTTAGTATTATGGTAATCATATTTGGACATAGAAGTTGCATTCTATTGTACACATTGTTGATACTTGAATGGATGACTAAGCTTTATTTTCCCCTTCACTGTAGAAGGGGCGCTCAGAAAGTGTATCTTGGGGGAGGGGGCTAAGGACGGGTTTATGGAAAAGGCTGGGCTGTCTACCTGGGCTGTCTACCTTGGCTGGCTATCACGTCAGGCTACTTGGACCTACGAAAGCCCATTGGGACAAAAGCTGTTTTAGCAGTAGGGGTTGTTTGTGCTCAGCGAAGAAGCTGTTTCTGAAGAATCTGTGTGTTAATATTGAATGAGCTGTGTGTGAAGTGGCAGTGTGTGAAGAAGCTGTATTTGAAGGAGCCGTGTATGTTACATAACCCAGAGGTTCTGGGTTTGAATCAGTTGATATGACACCAATATTTTATGTTAGAGTCCATTCCAAGACACCATGCGGATGTTTGTTGCCATTGTTTAGAATTGATTATAATGTTTTGTAATTATATGTCTAGGACATTTGATACTTCAGAAATATTTTTAACACTGTTTCAACTTTATAAATATTTCCCTGGTCCTGTAAAGCTTTGGAAATATTCATGGTGTGGAATTGGATACTTCTAATGGTTTCAAAATAATGATAACAGCATTCTACCATTATTTACCATTTTCTACCATTTTCTACCATTTTTTGTAAATGGTTCGGTGGGCTGGGAAGATAGCAATTCACACATTCTTGCAAAGTATGGTTGGGTGCCATGCAACAATGGCCCACCACAAAGGATCCACCAGTGCCCAGCTGTGAAATCTAAAAATATACTTACAATAGGGCTTACTTTTATGGGGGCAATAAACTAATTTTACCATTTGGCCAGGTTTACCATTTTTTTTAAATATTTGTAAATGTGAAATAATCACAGAGAGGTTTCACAATTATTCTAAATAAAGATATTTTTGTACAGTTACTTTCAAAATGTTTCTAAAATATTCAAAGAAATTCAAATAAATGAGTATTTTCTTAGTCAATTTTTTGAAAATAATTTAATTATTGTGGCTCAGATATTCTTTTATTCAAAATAATTCAGACTAATTATAAATATCGCCTAAAAACCCTCATGGTGTCTTGGAATGGACTCTATACGATTATTGTTATGTTTATGTTCATTATGTTGATTTGGGCTCCCTTGGAAATCAGTTTTATCAAAACTGTAGGGACTACCCTGAAAGATTAATAAATAAATAAATAAAAAGATCTTGTGCGCTTGGCAAGGGCCCTTAACACGACTCTCCTCCCTTCACTAGGGTATAGAAAAGAGTACCTAGCTTCGGTAAGGGCCCTGATATTGTTCAACGCCTCACCCCGCCCGGCAGGGACGACAGATGATGATGATGATGAAGGGCCCTCCCTCAGATAGGACAAAGAACCCACCACACTTACGGAAAAGACTAGGGGTCCTTCCTTCCCAGTGTAAGTGGTTCAAAACCTTAAGTCCTATGGCCACACCTTGGGTAATTGCTGTCGTATTGAGGTCACCTGAGTTAGCACCCAATGGCAGCTGTTCCAGACCCTTGCACTTTAGCAACGCTTCTTTTAAGCTCCTCACAATTCAATTGTCGATCCTAATGTATGGCGCAGAAGCCTGGACCCTGACAGCCACTAAAGAACGGCTCCTGGGCGCCTTTGACCAACTAGCCACCAGTCTAAAGACTAATCCAATTAGCCCGATAAGTCGTGTTAATAGCCCTTCCCAAGGGCACAAGATCGGTGGCATATCAACTGATTTGAACCCAGAACCTCTTGGTTATGTAACACACACAATTTCTTCACACAAAGCCCCTTCATACACTGCTCCTTCAAAGTCAAACACAGCTCCTTCACATACAGCCCATGCACATACAGTTCCTTCGCACATAGCTTCTTCATTGAGCACAAACAACCCCTACTGCTAAAACAGCTTTTGTCCCAATGGGCTTTCGTAGGTCCAAGTAGCCTGACGTGATAGCCAGCCCAGGTAGACAGCCCAGCCTTTTCCGTAAACCTGCTAAGGACAGAGAAGTTCAAATGCCCTAACTCGACAAACTGTAAACTTTTAAGCTTTCAGATAGATAAACTACAGTAGATTTCAAATCATTGTTGCTATTTTCGTACAAGCGATGACCATTTGTTTTGGCCTAAGCTCTGTCTGGCAGCAAATTTTGACAGTTGGGACAAAAAACACAAAATCAGTCCTTCAAATGTAGATTTCAGTATTCCTGTTACCATGGAAATGTGGGATTGAATACCAGGCTGAAGTTTAAACTGTTCAAGCCTGTAGGAAGGATATGATTTTTTTTCCTGTTTTACCTTTTTTATCAGAATGCAGTGCAGTTTTGCTGATCAATGACCAGTATGGCACATCTAGTACAAACAGACAGATGGCACAGATCATTACAGGGGCAGGGAGGAAAGTTTACTCTGCAGTTGTAAAAGCCACTCTAACAGACAGGAAATATGCTGAGGCTGACAAAGTGGAGCTCATCCTCCCAACATGCAGTAAGGGAGATACAAGGAAACCCTCTCTAGACTGGCTGACCTTTGACCACCAAGCCCGCTATCCCAGACTCCCACAGGATGTTAGGTGCATTGTGGGTCATGCTGATGTCACCAGCAAAGCAGCTGTTGCTTTCAAGGAACTTCGTTTACCCCAAGCTGACCTCGGTATGGTCATCGGGACAATACCGGAGGACACAGAGAAGTACAAGGATGAGGAGAAGGCCATGGGCATAGGATGGAAGGAAGAGTCCATCAGACAACATGCTGAGAAGGCAGATAATGTGTTCTCTGTGGGACATAGGACACACGACCACTTCACCAATTCCTTTCGTGCAATCCCTGAAGACAGGAGGCCGACTCACCATCTCTTCCTGCCAAAACCTTCGGACTTGTTCCAGAAAACTACAGTTGAGTTCAGGAAAACCAAAGAGAAGGTTGTCCTGTCCATCGGTGGGGTAAACTTGGTAGAGAGGTTGAAAGGTCATGACCTTACAGCCAAGTCCTTGGCAAGGGTAGCAGAGAGGGGTGAGGACAGGATCCTATGGCGGGTTTGTAATATAAGTAAGGAGGATTATCAGGCCAGTATGAACATTCTCCAAGCCTGTATTGACTCAGGAAAGCTGAAACCCACACTTCTCACTGAAGGCACCCAGGAAGACATCTGCCGGCACATGCAGCAGGCCCACCTGGTCCTCATGCCCTCCCGTACAGAACCCTTCGGACTGGTTGGTCTGGAGGCCATGGCTGCCGGCGTACCGGTCCTCATATCTGACCAATCAGGACTAGCAACTTTGGTCGACAAGGTCATCCCAGAATTCCATCACTCTGTGGTGGAAGTAGAGGGCAACGATTCTGTAGATGTCGCACGTTGGGCAGGTCAGATTGAGAAAGTCCTAAGGAAGTCCAAAGCAGAGTTCAGCAGGGCAGCTGAACTTAAAGCAAAGCTACTGAAGTCCAGATACTGGGAGGAGTCTCATCAGTGCTTCCTACAGGCATGTGGAGGTGCAGGTAAGAAGACAGCGCAACTGATGAAATTACATGTACTATAAAATCTTGAACTATATGCAGTGGTATCATTATTACTCCTTTCTTTTTATCTATCCTTGCAAACTCATAATGAATTTGTGCTCTGTCTTGCTCATTACCCAATGGCCTGTTGATGTCCCAATATTAGCTATAATGAGTTCCTGTTTATAATGTGTTTGGCAGTTACCTGTAGAAACATGGAGAAGACCAGACCAGACCAGTCTCTAGAAGATCCGAGATCTGCTAGGCTTGCTGCTGGGAACCCTGGTAAGCCTGCTAACATGCATACGAATATCTGGCAATGTAAAAAGATTAAGGGAAAAGGTTCTTGCAGTCAAATCTATTGCTGATGTTAAGATAATACCAAGATGTGAGCTCACAGCTTTATCTATAACCAACATGTAAAATGTAGGTCTCTCTTCAAAGCTCACGGATAATACTGTCTACTTTCAGACCTTCCTGTGCATCTCCACCTGGGCATGGTGCAGCAACCACCTACTGCTGGGGGCATCAATATCAGGGTTCAGGAAAGGATCCTGGAACTGGAGAGAACACTGTTCACTGTAGACGTGTTTAGAGACCCTGAACTTTATAAGGAAACACAACAGCTCCTCTTGTTGCACAAGGCTTTCTTGAAAGATGCTATCACAGGGTCGTTCATCCTCCTCCTGACGTTCCTGCGCCAGACTGATGTAGACAGGTTCTACCACAACCACTACAGGGTGGGGGAGGGCAGCCTGTCTCAACAACTCTCACACATCCTCATCTCAGAACACCTACAGGACAAGGTCAAGGGTGCACAGCTGATCGTGAGGCTCCAGGTGAAGCATGAAGACTATGTGAGAGTACGTGGCAGACTGGGCCAAGGTGAGGACCACAACTTATACTCATGTCTTCTTTTTGTTTGGCAGACAGATAACTTCATTTCAAGAAAACTGAACATATTTGCCACTGATTAATATCAATATTAGCACAAAAATTGTCACTATGACAGTTAATTTTTATATAGCAGCAAGTATACCTCTCTGAAGATGATGTGAACTGAACTTATTTTTATAGTACTAAATCCATCATTCCTAACGAACAGGACTGGACCGTACCACTTCTGTTGACAACCTGCTAGCCCTGCCACCGCCCAGCAGACATGTGGACCATTCCAGCCTGAGCAGCCTAGACCTGGCTTCCACAGACAGGACTGATGACATCACCATGCCATACAGACAATTACAGTCAGCTGTACGAACAACCAGAGAGAAATCCAAACAACAGGTGAAAGCTCAGCTTCAGACGATGCAGGAGCAGGTGCTGATAGGCAGACAGGGAGTAGATGCCATGATGAAGGAGGTAAAGATACTGAAAGAGAAAAATGAGAAAGACGAGAAAATCCTGCTAGAAAAAAATGAGAAAATCGGGCAACTTCAGGAGACCAACAAGAACATGGAGGCCAGAATAGAGGAGCTGCTGACTGCCAAGCAACCAGTGCAGAGTGGGAGTCAGCAGAAAGATCAGTTACAACTCAAGCCAGACAAGCTTTCTATGGAAAAGTTGGAAGCAACAAATAAAACACAAGTCAAACAGTCTGAGGTTTGGCCAAAAAGGCTGCTGACAGCCAAGCAACCAGTGGAGAGTGGAAGTCAGCAAAAAGATCCGTTAAAACTCATGTCGGACACACACTCTATAGAAAAGTTAGAAGCAACAAATACAGCACAAGTCAAACAGTCAGTGGTTCAGCCTGAAAGGAAAGATACAGGTGCAAATGTCAGGTTCATTAGAGAGGGACAACCATGGGTGAGGAAAGTCAGGTTTGGGGGAAGGGGATCAGGTAGGGGGAAATTTAAGCATCCTATGGGAGCAGCTGTCTCACAGGACAATAAGGTTTACATTGCTGATCGCTATAACAGCAGAATCCAGGTGTTCACAATGGATGGTGTTTATATCAGAGAGTTCACAACAACTCTGCCAGGGGAAATTGGTAGAAAGTTAGAACCACAGGATGTTGCTGTAGATAGAAATGACAACCTGTGGGTGGTAGGTGAGGATCATGTAGTGCAGTATTCCAGGGAAGGCACCTGCTTGTTCAAAATAGATCTTCCACATGTTGAACTTGAATATAACCATGGCATAACAGTAGCTATGACAACAGATCAGGTGATTGTTACAGAATATGATGGGCAGAATGGTCGACTTCGAGTGTTTAACCAATATGGTTATGATGTGGGGATATATGGTTCAGGTCATATGTCCCCAAAGCTTTGGTGGCCACGACATGTCACTGTGGATGGGGAGGGGAACATTCTGGTCACTGATATCAAGAATTACTGTGTCCATGTCTTGGACAGAGAGGGTAACTTCAAGTTCAAGTTTGGGAGTAAGGGATCTGGTGACAGTCAGTTGAATTGCCCTCACGGTATTTGTGTTGATGGGATGGGAAACATCATTGTGGCTGACAGAGGAAATGGATGTGTGAAAATGTTTGACAGTCAGGGTAGATTTCTGTGTCATGTTGGAAGTGGTATGAAGAGTCCCTGGGCTGTAGCTGTGTCACCAGGTGGAGATGTGGTGGTGACTGACTGGGCAGGTGACAATGTATCGGTCTGGACACAGGCTTAATGAATGATCTTTATTGCATGTTCCTGCCCATGTGGGCTAAATGCAGCAAATCCCATGATGGGATACTAATTATAAAGACTAAGTACTATAACATGTAGTATTACAATTGAATAAACAATACATCTGCAACTAAGCTATCACTATATCTAACGTTTACATAACTCTTCCCTTTTCTTGAAACATGTGTATACGAACTCACAGAGTTTGTGTTGTACAAAGTTGTCTGTGGTTGTCATTATATGTACAAACAGGTTGTCGTTGGTTAACTCTTTACATCGTGTATCTACTACATTCAGAGCACTGATAAAAGAGTTGCGCATGTCATTGTATAAAGGACACTCTAATATAAAATGGACTTCATTCTCTATACGGTTGGAGTTACAAAGTGTACAGAGTCTATTATTCGGAGGAGTCTGAACTATGTACAAATGTAAGGTAATTGTAAAGGCCTTGTGTTTCCTAAGATCAAATACAATTTCACCCTCAAAATAACATTGTTTTTAAGAGTTTCAAGAGAATTAAATGTATTTCATACAAGGTTTGGCTATCAAAATATTTTCAATATCAAGAATCAAGTTGCATGTACATGTAGCTGCTGTAAATATGTTTAATACTTTGTAAGTAAAGTGGACTGCATTAAACATGTTAACTATAATATACAATGACAATTGTACTTGAAGGTATAGATTTGCATTTCCTATTGAGAAAGCACACTTTTCCTTACTTAGTTCAATAGCAAGCAGTATCTAAGACATGTGTAATTATGCTATGATGTTCCTGTATAACTAAAGTGACAGCTTAAATATGGACCATCTATACCACATAATAAAAAAGACATGTGCTCATCCTGTCTGTCTATACCATTTACATCCTTGACAAATTACTTTGTAAGGCCAAAATGCAAGCTGTATCAGCTATCCTTGAAGGTTTTATAGTGCATGTAAAAGTGGATTTTATATTGGCATGTAGAATTAAAGCTAACTGCACATATTTCAGATGTCGGACCAGTACCTGTGGTTTATGCAGAGTTATAACGGGAGGTGCCCCAACACGGTACGCTTTTTCTTGCGCTCAAACTCATGGCGCTCCATCGCTAGTTGCCTGAGAGTGGTCAAATTTTGATGACTGAATTTTTTACTCATAGATTTGAACAACATACTTGAATACGAAATGCATTCAAGTGGTTCATGAACCTTTCGCGCTGCGTGTTACAAGCGGCAAACACTGAGAGACAATTTCGTGTATGTAACCTTCCAACTTTGTGCTACGCTGGACAGTGTGCCTAACTCGGTACGCTTTTTTTATATTTTGCTCTCTTCAGAAGTAAGTGGTAAATCTAAGTACACAGAAAAAAATTAATAGTATGATATTCTAGCTTTCTTTTGACAGTAAAATCGTGACTGTATGTACTTCTTGTCTCACATGAGGAAGGCTCTACCTAGAACAATCCAGCTGATGTTTTACGGTCAATGGGCTGAATGCACTGATTGTGAATGCCCGACTAAAAAAACCATTACAAAAAAACGACAACGCCAACATCAACAAAACTCTGTCTGATTATATAAAAATATCATCTACATCTCTCTTTCAAGTCTTATTTTCATAGACAGCACGAATCATTTGTTACAGTCAAATAAATCTTTGGAGCGTTCTCTAGTCTGCCACCTTCACGGCCACACTCCCTTGGGAGTACAATGGTGGCAATGTTTATGTCGCTTCCTTCTGGTTGCTTTTCTTCTCAACAAACATTTGAGGACCCATATTCATAGTGTTTTATGGAGCTTTATTTATGTGTATCATGGCAGTTGTGTGACTGGTTGGATGAGTTCGTATAGTTAGCGACACGAGCCGCCAATACGCAGAGACCGGTGACCGCAGTGATTCAGCACTGTCAATATTACTGTTAGAATTCCGCTCTTAAAAAAACATGAAGTAAATATGTTAAAGTATACTTGGAATGCAAATTAAAGCTGTGTGCATGGACTTGGTTTATTTACCTTTGTAATTAGCATAGTCAGTGGCAACAAACACGGTGTACTTATGGATAATAAGATCAGCAAAAAATCCGTACCGTCTTACGACGGGGACCGTCTTAGGGCGGCCCCCGTTATACTTAAGTGTGTGAAGTTTTTTCTTGTTGTTGTTATGAAGGTTCTTGGTGTCTGGAAGTTGTCAAATAAAAATTTGAACTGAATTCGAATGTACTACAGTTTTCAATATGGTTAAAGACGGTATTACTACTAGCTATAAAGAAACAAGAATACATAGTCAAGATGGCCTGCACTTTCAGGAACTCAAGTTAAAATCCTTCCCATACCTTTCATCAGTGGTGCAAATCACTAATACTATTTACTTTACATGGTATGCGCTGAAAGAGTCCATTCTTGCAGAGGGGACTTTTCAAATACATTTTTAGACTAGGGTGATACAAAAGTATATTTGGACTGCTCCACTTTTCATAAGGTTGTTGCTGGGAGAGTCCATTTTTTTCCAGGAAGGGAGGGGGGAAACTTTTGAGAAATCTATTTTGGACTGGGGGGCAGGGGATTCAGAAATTGTTGTTTTGAGAGTTGTTCACATTACATGTGGCTACCACTGAAAGGGCCCATTCTTGGGGCAATTCAATTTTGGGCTGGGATAATCATCTGCAAAGTCCAATTTTGCAAAGTGTTTTTTGAACCTGTCCAATTTAAAAGGAAGTTCATCATCATCACAAAGAGTCCATTCTCACACTGGGGTTGATTTTCTTTTGATATTCACTTTTGGAACAGTCCACTTTTGCATGGGGTGAGATATTATGAAATATGCTGCATTTGCTTGGAAATGTTGCCTGTCTAGTAATGCCAATAAACATAATTGCAAAAAAAAAATGTGAAAATGTGTCTTTTATAAGAGCAAGTTAATGTAAGCTCCTATATTCATGTAGCCAGTGGGCTTTAATTGAGCCAAATGAACTTTGATTCAACTTATCTCACACAACTACAGTCAGATCACAACAATAATAGAGCCTGTCACTGATGAACCTTGACCCTGTCTCACCTTGAGGGGCGTGTTCTACCTCAAGGTGCATTCAGGTGTAAGGAATCCTGCACAGGTATTCAGTACAGGGTCCATAATTGGTGTGTAGTTTTGCTTTACATAATTGTCAAAAACAGAAGTCTTCAGTTGTATTTAGTGAATATGCCAGGCTGAGTTTTCAATTATGAAAACTTGGGATATGAAAAGTCTGTAGCAAGAAAAAACAACAAGAGACAGCAGTTACTGTTCAAGGCAAAAATAGCCAATGAAAAAGACTGTAACAATCACCACTGTCCAACCACACCTTGCCCTGAAGCCAGAGATGCCGCCATGATTGTAGAAGTCAGTCAAGGGAACAGGAAAAAAAAAGCACTGGGTCCAAAAAGAAGGCCTGTAACAAGTGTTACTGTCCAAATGAACGTTGACTCAAAGCCAGAGACACTACCATGATTCAGACAAGCAGTCAAGGGAACAATTCTTTGTCTATAGGAAAGGTAAGCTGTAGGTTACAGGTGATTTCAGTATAACTGCAACACTAAAAATCTTTGAGTACAAAGTTGCTAAACTAGGTTGTCATGTTTAAAAACAACATTTTAGTTTCACTTTCAGGTATGGTTTATAGTGTCTGCTATGGCCATTACCGATTTGTCTGTACTAGTACAGCTTTAAGGAACTGTTAATGTCATGCTCTGGCTGCCAGTAAACATTATAATGGCAAAACATGTTCTTTTTCAGAGCATGTCAATGTGAGCTTTGAATCAGAGTTGTGAGAAATGTGTGACTGCAACATGTCTAAACAAGGTGAGATCTTCATGTCAATTATATACAGTAGAAGCAGCTTAATTCCACACCCCATTTGCCAGCGTATTTCATGCAATTATCTGCATGGTGTAATAATACGAAGTTATTTTGGGATTCTGTGCAATTAACAGAAGTGTGCAGCAATCCATTGTGCAATTAACTGGCGTCTACTGTTATAGGATATTTCAACATATTTGAGTTGAACATTCTTTGAAATTGAACCTTTTTGTGAAGTTATTATGTAGTTCTTCTTGCCTTAATCTCAAGCATAAGGCCTGGCAGTTTGGAGTTCAACATCCATGTATTTCTATGACATTACAATAATTACTTTTGCCTAGAAGGTTATGTTTGGGTAGCATTTGTGTGTTTGTATGTTTGCATTTTTTTAGAAGACCAGCATAACTCAAGAATGCCTAGACGAATTGTATTCTAATTTGATAATCAGTATGTGAGTAGGTATTGATGAGACATGGAAACAATTAGATTTTGGCTCCCCTAGTGACCTGTTACGGTACTGCAGCAGAACTTCCGGGTTGGATATCTCTCTTGTGTTGGTTAAATATACATTCTGAGTATGTTTCCCCATTCTACATGTCATGTTTATTTGCAGGTATTGGAAGGTATTTCCTCTCCATTAAGAACAAGGTAAGCTCAGACTGGAAGGACCTGGCTTGGTGTCTTGGGTTTGAGACACCAGACATAGACAACATTGATGGCAAACACCGGGATGACAAGTCTCGCTGTATGGACCTGTTACAGCAATGGTACAAGCGGGAGGGAAACGCTGCCACCATACATGTGCTGATGGAGGCCCTACAAGATGCAGAGCTACAACATGTGGTGGACAGTCTGAAGGACAAATATCATGGTATGAGACTTACTTGATATGATACAGATAAATAAAAAAAACAATAGTTGCAAGCAAACAATTACACTCTCAGTAAACGTCATTTAAAACTATTCCATTTGTTCATCTGATGGCTGTACAGTCCATACAATGTCTATGTATAATGTGTTAAGTGTATGAATGATATGTACATTCCCCATGTAAATTTCTGTTTTGATCAATTACATAAGACTACAAAAAATAAAAATTTTCAGGTTCAGATGCAATGTTAGTCATTTCATTTCAATAATGATTAACATGGTATTTTCCCACCAAAATATTCCAAATGGAAAGCATATCTAAGATAGTTCAAGATTGCACAAAACACTTTGGTTAAAAGGTGTTCACATAGACACTATTTTTTTCATCCTTCTGTATCTATCTCCAGAACTGTGCTGTACAGATCCAGACCTTCCAGTGCACGTACAGTTGGGCATGGCGAACCAAACATCTGCTCATCAGAGTCACACTGGGGACATCAGGAAACAAATCTCAGAGCGAATCCTGGAAGTTGAGCGAACTCTATTTACTGTAGAGGTGCTCAATGATCCTGTTCGCTACAGGAAAGTACGAAAACTCTTTAAAAAGCACAAGGCTCTGTTGAAGAGAGCTCTTAAGGGATCTGTCATCTTCCTCTTGACGTTCCTGCGCCAGACTGATGTGGACAGGTTCTACCACAACCACTACAGGGTGGGGGAGGGCAGCCTGTCTCAACAACTCTCACACATCCTCATCTCAGAACACCTACAGGACAAGGTCAAGGGTGCACAGCTGATCGTGAGGCTCCAGGTGAAGCATGAAGACTATGTAGGAGTACGAGGCAGACTGGGGCGAGGTGAGAAATGCAACTTATACTTATGTCTTGTTTTTGTTTGGCAGACAGATGACTTCATTTCAATGGAACTGAAAATATTTGCTAATGATTGATCAATTTTAGCACAAAAATTCAATATGACAGTAAATGTTTATAGAGCAGCAAGTACTTTTAGTACTGGTGTCACTTGGTCTTACCTATCTGAAGATGAACTGAACTGCATACTATTACTCAATTATTCCTTTTGAACAGGACTGGACCGTACCACTTCTGTCGACAACCTAATGACCCTGCTACCCCCCAGCAGACACGTGGACCATTCCAGTCTGAGAGGCCTAGACCTGGCTGTGATTGGTAGGGAGGACCAACCCTTTACAGACAGGGCCGATAACACCACATTGTACAGACAAGTACAGTCAGCCGTACAAACAACTAGAGAGAAATCCAAACAAGAGGTAAAAGTTCAGCTTCAGACAATGCAGGGGCAGGTGCTGACTGGCAGGCAGGGAGTAGATGCCTTGATGAAGGAGGTAAAGATTCTAAAAGAGAAAAACGAGAAAGAGGAGAAAATCCTCCTGGAACAGAAGGCAAAAATGAATGGGGAAATTCAGAAACTTCAAGAGACCAACAAGAACATGGAGGCCAGAATAGAGGAGCTGCTGACAGCCAAGCAACCGGTGGAGAGGGGAAGTCAGCAGAAAGATCCAAAACACCCCATGTCTGACAAACTTGCAATGGATAAGTTGGCAGCAACAAATACAGGGCAAGTCAAACAGTCAGTGGTTCAGGCAAAAAGGAAACATTCTGGTGCAAATGTCAGGCCAATCAGGGTGGGACAACCATGGGTGAGGAAAGTCAGGTTTGGGGGAGAGGGATATCACAGGGGGGAATTTCCTTTGGGAGTAGCTGTCTCACAGGACAATGAGGTTTACATTGCTGATCGCAGTAACAAAAGAATCCAGGTGTTCACAATGGATGGTGTTTATATCAGAGAGTTCACAACAACTGTGCCAGGGGAAACCAGTAAAACGTTAAAACCTGAGGATGTTGCTGTAGATGGAAATGGCAACCTTTGGGTGGTAGGTGAGGATCATGTAGTGCAGTATTCCAGGGAAGGCACAGGTTTGGTCAAAATAGATATTCCACATGTTGAGTTTTTATGCTGCATAACTGTAGCTATGGCAACAGAACCTGAACAGGTGATTGTTACAGAGTATGATGGGGAGAATGGTCAACTTCGAGTATTTAAACAAGATGGTTCTGATGTGGGGATATATGGTTCAGGTCATAGGTCACCAACACCTTGGTGGCCACGGTATGTCACTGTGGATGGGAAGGGAAACATTCTGGTCACTGATGCCAGCAATCACTGTGTCCATGTCTTGGACAGAGAGGGGAACTTCAAGTTCAAGTTTGGGAGTGAGGGATATGGTGAAAGTCAGTTGAAATATCCTCGTGGAATTTGTGTTGATGGGATGGGAAACATCATTGTGGCTGACAGTGGAAGTTGTTGTGTGAAAATGTTTGACAGTCAGGGCAGATTTCGGTGTAACATTGGAAGTGGTATGAAGGGTCCCTGTGGTGTTGCTGTGTCACCAGGTGGAGATGTGGTAGTGACTGATTGGGAAGATTGCACTGTATCAGTCTGGACACAGGGTTAGTGCTGTACCATGGAAGGTAAACTTCATGCTATAATATACTTAGTATATTACACAATGTAATCTGGCCATTAAAATCACATTTTGTTGTTTTCCAGACTTCAGATAATAATCGAGTATTAATCATACAAATGATTGGCTATACAAATGTATGCTCGTTCTCATTGAAGTGTAAAAAATACTGTCGCCTGCCTTCACGACTTGATATGGAGCAAATTATACACAACATCATTGGTCCCTTCGTTTCGGTCTGCCTAAACACCACAAACGACCACAAACGACCCAGAAACACCACAAACGACCAAAAACGACTCTATTATGCAGTGTATATGGGTCAAAGACCTTGTGTGGGACTCTGGAGACATTGTTTATACATTTATGAATTTAAGAAACGCAGCAAGTCCTACGTATTCACCAGTTATTTCAAGTTTGTCCGCTGGTTTCAAGGTGTCACCAGGTGGAGATGTGGTGGTGATATCACTGCCACTGTATCAGTCTGGACACAGGGTTAGTATATTATGTTGTTCCAAAGAGGGTAAAGGCCAATTGCTACTTAAGTATACATGTATGTGTTACATTTTGTATAATCTCTCAGAGTACATACATGTAGTTAGCTCTGGGAAGGAGCAAAGCTTTGACAGGAAACATTGTTTTTGGTCCCAGTTGTTTGCAGCTTAAAAGACTCAAGACAGATTTGTATGCATCTTGGTACTTTGGTTGCTGTTTACGTACCAATTTGCAAGTACAGTCAAACCTGCCCAAGCAACCACAGGTCTTCAATCCGACCTCCTAAAATTTTCCCCGTTGACGTACGCATTTAGTGACCTTTTCAAGACGACCACTCGGCCAACGCGACTGCGACCACCAAAAATTGGCACTGCACAGGACCAAATCCCTGCCCATTATGACCGCGTCAAGCTTGAGGTGTCACTGATTTTTCGTTGATAACTAGCGTGATTTTGTGCCAAAATGTCAACACCTCACTGGCTTACTTCTTTACATGCGTGTGCTTGTTATTTTCCATTGAACACAACAGAAACCATTTATACTATGCCTCGGGCTGCTTACAGGCATGGGCTCCAAGTAGAGCTGGTACATGTGTAAGTCATATCTAGTATTGTGTACGTTTGCTTACATCAAGCTGTTTGTAGCTGTGTATGTTTGACCATTGTGTTATTCACAATTATTCTTATGAATCATCGAACTAACATTAAGCTGTTTGTACGCTGTTGATAAGTACAGCACTTCGTAGTAGGATAAGCAAAATGCATTGTCATATATATGTAATGTTATCAAGTCTATTGTCGAGTATTTCCTATTGAGTAGCCACACATGACATAATATAAACTTAGCCTTGTAGTAAAAGTATGCATGTTGAACAAAAGTTACACAGCAGTTCAAATATGCACCATTTATCACACAAATCATAAAACTTGTTTTCACCCTTCCAGTCCATATCACTCACGATTCCCTTACAAATCTCTCAGTAGGGATCAGAATAACTGACCTACATTCATAAAGATTTGTGCATGTTAAATGTACATATTGCAGATTCCCTTCTGCACATACATGTACCTACATGTTTTGTACATTTGTAGCCCATGCAGTGTGTGAAGGTTTGTTGGCTGTAAACATTGTTTTGTCTGAAAGATTTGAATGCCTTTTCAGATATGATTTATTCTATCAGCTACAATAAAGATATCAGGATTATACTCAAAACTGTCTCACGTAGATTAACTGACAGTAATTCTACATGTACCTGTAGTAAAGAAGTGACTCTTCCCACTACTTTTAGTGCATACGGAGCAGTGAAAATCTCTGTTTCTGAAGCCCTTCGGCCACACACGCCACTACAGCAAGACGGGGCTAAAAGTAGTCCACTGGTAGCGTTGTGTGTTCAACTCCCAGACTCTTTCCTGAAAGTGCCTAAAAATAATTTAACTTATAAGTAGGGAATGCAGTATGTACCATTATAAGTTTTTGGTATGACCCAGTAGTATCAACTCCCAACTTTCTGAACAAAACATAAACAGTGTACCTCATACTGTACCCCATAGAATGTAGTTGAGGCCAACTGCAGACATACAAAGTCTGGAAAAGCTGTTCTCCCAAACTGAATCAGACCATTGTCTAAGAGTGTTTCTCGCAAAGATCACCTGAGTTTGATGACCATAGCTGCATATGTTTGTCCTTATATGGATAGCCATCGGATTTCCCTATATAACAGCTCATAGCTAGCCTTGCCTGTGCCAAAATTCTGTCTTTCCCGCCATACCTGTAACTTTTTGATGACAGCAGAAAGTGACACCTATCTGTTACAATTGGAATTACAGGAACAAGAGCAAGACGCACTAACAAGAGGCTGACAAGGCATACAGTTTTTAAAAATATGCAAATACATAAATGTCAAAATGTCAAATGGCTCAAAGTACCTCATGTATTCATAAAGCGAGCGGGGATTAGAGTATTAATTAGTCAAAATACACTTAAATGAAGGGTGAAAAAATGGTTAAACACAAATCTCATGTCCATGGTTGGACAACAACATTGACAGAGGCAGTCACCTGTAAAATTTGACCCTGCCTCACCTTGAGGGGCGTGTTTTGCCTAACAGGTGCATTCATACAGGTGTGACAGAGCCTACACCAGGTATTTAGCAAGGGGGTCCATAATTGGTGCTGAATAAACCACTATTCAACAGAACAGAAGAAGTCTGACTAAAGACACCCTGAACTGAACTGGGAGACAAGACCGCCATGATTCAGACAGGCAGCCAAGGAAACAGTTTTTTTTTGTCTTGAGGAAAGGTAAGCTGGAAGTTATATTATCAGCCTACATTAGTTTGACTGAAAACTACAACTAAACTCTTTCAATACAAAGTTATTAAGCTTGACGTTTGTTCCGTAACTTCTAAAATCTATTTTAGTGTCACTTCCTGGTACTGTTAGCTGTGTAATGTTTGGTCACACCCAATGAGCAAACAACGTCTGTACAGCTTTTGTAATGTGAAATGTTTTGCTGTTTTTTTTTACAGAGAAATTTGATGTAAGCTCTGAATCTGAGTGGTCTGCAATATGTCTGGACAAGGTGAGTTCATACAGGATAGCTCAAATTTTAAGCTTAACAAAGATAACTGAATGTACTACTATCAATAGTTGTTCTAGTCCAAGTGTCAGAGCTGCCCTTGTATAATATAAGTTGTTGTTGTTGTTGTTGCCTTGTAGTGCATTATAGTAGTGGCACATACATCAGCATATCTATCTCCATGAAAAATGGAGATATAGTTTTGGGTGTGTCTGTGTGTCTGTGTGTCTGTGTGTGTGTTTGTGTTTCTGGATATTTGTGGTCAGCATAACTCAAGAACCTCTGGATGGATTGCGATGATATTTGGTATGTAAGTAGGTGTTAGGAAGACAAAGGTCAAGGTCAATTTTGGGCCCCCTGGTATGTGACCTTGGTACTGCAGCAAAAATTCGTTTTTTTGTATCTTTTGAACTGGATGTGCTGTGGTCTTGATTTTTTGGTGGCAGATAGCTAATGACGTAAGGAATAGGTGGTGTATGTTTGGGTCCCCTAGCAGGTTGCGCTGGAACTGCAGGGGCATTTTTTTCAAAATCTTCTTAGGAGGATAACTGAACAAGGGAACGACAAATTTAGATGATGTTTGGTATGTAGGTAGTTTTGACAGAGATGTACATCCTAAAGTGCAAATTATGCAAACTGGCACTTAATTTGCATAATTAATGAGGGAAATCTATATTTGTAGTGTTTTCCATTATAGGACTCAAATACCTGTAATATATGTAGTTTGTGGCTGGTGGAACATTAGCAGATAACATTTATGCAAATTTGATCATAATTTGCATAATTAATATAAAAGTGCTATGATTCTTCTTGTTGGTATATTATTGGACAATCAACATTGGGACCGGCATAAGTTATTTAAAGGTGTACATAACCAATCGTAGATTATGTAAATGTGGAAGTAATTTGCATAATCGGACTATTTCATGGAGATATGAGGTCTACGAACTCTTGTTCTTTACTGTTTCTGTAGCAGGATATATTCTTACAGACAGGTATACATTGCTTGCCCATCCCATTTTACATGTTTAAGGCACATCTTGCGAGTGCAACCCCAACAAAGACCCTTCCCAGAATTTGAGCCGGGGTTACCGACTAATTATAATTGGAAGCTTAACATACTGATTAAAGCTACAGCGACATCCCTGGTTTTGCAGCTGTAGTTACCCATTTACCCCCCCCCCCCAAAAAAAAAACACATGCATATGTCACAGGGGAGATTGGAATCCAGGGCAATTCGGAATCCCCCTAGGGGAGATTGGAATTCCGATCTCCCCTAGGGGAGATCGGAATTCTAATCTCTCCGATCTCCCCTAGGGGAGATCGGAATTCTAATCTCTCCTAGGGGAATCTGGAATTCTCCTAGGGGAGATTGGAATTCCAATCTCCCCTAGGAGAGATTGGAATTCCTCTGGAGTTCTACTGGGATTCCAATCTCTCCTAGGAGAATCCGGAATCCCCCTAGGGGAGATTGGAATTGTACCAGGACATTCTTTGAATCTACCAGGAGTGGCTTCAAAGTTTTGAACAATGCAACAAAGGATCTATCATTTTTCTAACAATAAATCATCATATCTTACGCTTCATATCTAACATTTTTTCTGACAATTAAAGGTTAAGAATACTTCTCTATAGTGTAAAATAGGAACTTATTCTATACAATAGCTCATTAAACTTAACATTTTCAAACATTTAGTAATAGAGGAGAATCCAGAATTGTACCAAGACAATCTTTGATTTTACCAGAAATTCAGATAATGAAATTGTTTTAGAAAATAGACTGAGTCATTTGACAAGTAACATTATACTCAATTTCATACGAAGAAACTGGCAGAAAAAACAAGACCAAAAGCAACAATTCCAAAAAAAAGGGGAAAAACTGGTTGAGAACATTGAGTCACTAACCCATTATGGTCATATGCAAATGACACCAATATGTAAATCAGCTAGATTTGCATATGTCATTATAAGTTAGTGACTCGATACATAAGAGCTCATTTCCATCTCCCAAGCCAGAATGATTCCAATCTCTCCTAGGGGAGATTGGAATTCCAATTTCCCCTAGGAGAATTCCAGATTCCCCTAGGAGAGATTGGAATTCTGATCTCCCCTAGGGGAGATTGGAATTCCAATCTCCCCTAGGAGGATTCCGAATCCCCCTGGATTCCAATCTCCCCTGTGACACATACATGCGTGTACAAGATTTTACAGATCAGAAATAGTGTAATGAGTGTTGGTGTTTCTGTGAATAATGTTCTTGGAATGCTTGTTTGTTTGTGCCTTTATTTCAACTCGAGAAATACTCCATCGGCCTACGGGCCGCTTTTCATGGAGGTCGAGCTTAGTAATGGATTATGGCTCAAATCTTTTCTTGATAAAATTGTATTGCATTGTATGCATATAGAATCATAATATATAACGGTCTGCTAATGTTGCACCATGCTAAATTTTTTCTTGCAGGGGTTGGAAGGTATTTTTGCTTCATAAAGAACAAGGTGAGCTCAGACTGGAAGGACCTGGCTTGGTGTCTTGGGTTTGAGACACCAGACATAGACAACATTGATGGCAAACACCGGGATGACAAGTCTCGCTGTATGGACCTGTTACAGCAATGGTACCAGCAGAAGGGAAACGCTGCCACCATACATGTGCTGATGGAGGCCCTACAAGATGCAGAGCTACAACATGTGGTGGACAGTCTGAAGGACAAATATCCAGGTATGTGCCTTACTTGATATGATTCAGTTGAAAAAAACAGAACCAAAAATCAGTTGCAACCAGATTTTTCCTCATCAAACTTCAAAGCACAAATTAATCTCTCATTTTTGTCTACTTCCAGTTCCCCTGCAACCAACTGCTAGCAAACAGGCTGGGCACTCTGATGCCATAAGGGAAAAGGTAAAGATGGTGACAGAGAAAAATGAGAAATTGGAGAAAATCATCCTGGAACAGAACGAAAAAATCCAGCAACTTCAGGAGTTTAACAAGAAAATGGAAGCCAGGATAGAGGAGCTGATGACTGCCAAGCAACCGGTGGAGAGTTTAAATCGGCAGAAAGATCTGTTACACCCCATGTCATACAAACATTCTATAGATAAGTCCAAGGCAACAAATACAGCACAAGTCAATCAGTCAGTGGTTCAGCCCAAAAGGAAAGATATACCTTTCAGGGCACTCAGGGAGCCTATGAATCGGCAGAAAATCAAGTTGGAAAACTTGCAATTGGAAGCAGCAAATAAACAGTCAGTGGTTCTGCCTAAAAGGAAAGATATAGGTATAAATGTCAGGTCCATAAGGGTAGGACAACCATGGGTAAGGAAAGTCAGGTTTGGGGGAGGGGGATCAGGAAAGGGGAAATTCAGAGGTCCTTTTGGAGTAGCTGTCTCACAGGACAATGAGGTTTACATTGCTGATTGGGATAACAGCAGAATCCAGGTGTTCACAATGGATGGTGTTTATATCAGAGAGTTCACAACAACTCTGCCAGGGGAAACTGGTGAAGAGTTAAACCCACATGATGTTGCTGTAGATAGAAATGGCAACCTGTGGGTGGTGGGTCATGGTCATGTAGTGCAGTATTCCAGTGAAGGCACTTATTTGGGAAAAATAGATCTTCGACATGTGACAAACCTCAGTGGCATAGCCATAGCTATGGCAACAGAACAGGTGATTGTCACAGACGGGCAGAGTTGTCAACTTAGAGTATTTTATCAAGATGGTTCTGACTTGGGTACATATGGTTCTGGTCATAGGTCACCAGAGACTTGGTGCCCACAATATGTCACTGTGGATGGGGAGGGGAACATTCTGGTCACTGATATCAACAATCACTGTGTCCATGTCCTGGGCAGAGAAGGGAACTTCAAGTTCAAGTTTGGGAGTGAGGGATCTGATGAAAGTCAGCTGAAATATCCTGAGGGCATTTGTATTGATGGGATGGGAAACATCATTGTGGCTGACACTGGATCCAGAAATGGTTGTGTGAAAATGTTTGACAGCCAGGGCAGATTTCTGTGTCACATTGAAAGTGGTTATCCTAGGGGTGTTGCTATGTCACCAGGTGGAGATGTGGTGGTGACTGATTATGTCAATAATACTGTATCAGTCTGGACACAGGGTTAGTACTGTACAGTAGAAGGTAATGTTCATGCTATAATAAAATCTGGCAATTAAAATCACATTTGTTGTTTTCCAGACTTCAGATGATAATCGAGTATTTCATACAATGTTTGGCTTATAATCAATGCATTTGCTGCTTTGTTATGGAATGAAGAAAATACATCAACTGTCTCCCTGTTTGTATCTTTAATGGTACCAACTTTGTAAATACTAGTTGCTTACAGTCACTCTCACTAAGTTCTGAGATGGTAGAAGGAACATTGCATTTTTTTTGTGAGTAATGAGCCCAGAGTCTTAATCACCATTCTGCCAGTGGTGAGCAAGGCTCTCTATGGTCAGTAAGCAGACTCTGTGGTCACTGAACAAGGACATCACCATATTTGGGACACAGTGGGGGGGGGGGGGGCTTTCCATCATGATTAAGACAGAGAAGAATGTAACTTTCACTAATAGATAAGGAAACATATAAATTGTAGAGCAGCATTTCTGTACTGAGAGCTAGAGAGAGAGTCAGAGAGAGAGAGGGAACAATACAAGCATCAACCATAGCGAGAAGCTCTAAGACAGCTAATCGCACAAACTCCATGTAAGGGACACCATAGAGACCAGCTACCACCTACCACACCCCTTATTACAGATGTATACATACTTAGTCTTGTATGTATTTAAAAGTGTACATCTCCATACTAATAAGTTTAATAAAAGTAATACAGCAGCTCAAATATGCACCAATCATTACACATAGTTTAAGGCTTATGCAGATCCTCGCCATCCTTCACAGACTCTCTCTTCTGGCAGTAGACTTTAGAGAACCTTTATAAGTCAATGTTGAAAATCGCATTGTCAGGCAATGAAAGAGAAAAATGAGAGATTGGAGAAAATCATCCTAGAACAGAACGAGAAAATCCAGCTACTTTAGGAGAAACTGCATGTACCTTGTCCTCCCAACAACCTGGAAGTCAAGGGACTAGGCAGGCATGAAAATCGTGAACAGCAGTACAACATCAGTATAACAACAGCCAACTTACAGCCTGTTAGAAGTCTGAGAAGGAGGCTATGCTTATCCTACCTGTCTAAGCCATTCACATCCTTCACAATTCTCTCAGTAGGAATCAGAATACCTGACCTGTATTCATACAGATTAGTGCATGTTAAATTGGAGCTAACTGTACATATTGCAGATGTTCCTCTGCGCATACAGTATATAGTCCATGCAGTGTGTGAGGATTTGTTTGTTGCAAAGGTTGTTTTGTCTGAAAGTTGTCAAATAAAGATTTGAACTGAATGCCTTTTTAGATATGATTAATTCTAACAGCTATAATAAAGATATAAGGATTAACCACAAAACTGTCTCACATAGATTAACTGACAGTAACTCTACCCGTAGTAAAGATGTGCTTCTTCCCACAACTTGCAGTGCATATGGAGCAGTGCAAATCTCTGTCTCTAAAGCCCTTGGGCCACACAAGCCACCACAGCAAAGCAAGGGACTACTAAGTATAGTCCATTAATATTGGTAGTGGTGTATTCAACTCCCAGACTCTCTCCTGAAAGTGCTGAGTGCTAATACTACAAGCACTGCTGAAGCAGGGAATGCAGTATGTGCCATTTTTCAAATTTTTGGTATGACCCAGTAGTTTCAACTCCCGACCTTCCAAATGCAATGCAAACCCTGTACCCCATATATAGAATATATCTGAGGCCAATTACAGACATAAAAAGTCTTGAAAAGCTGTGCTCCCAAACTGAATCACACTATTGATTACAGTGTTTCTCGCAAAGATCGCCTGAGCTTGATGACCATAGCTGCATATGTTTGTCCTTATTTATATGGATAGCCATCAGATTTCCCTATACATGTGTATAACAGCTCATAGCTAGCCTTGCCTACGCCAAAATTTTGTATTTCCCACCATACCTGTAACTTTTTGATGACAGAACAAAGTGCCACCTATCTGGTACAATTGAAATTACAGGCACAAGAGCATGAAGCACTAACCATTAGATATCATAGACTGACTGGGCTTACAATAATAGCTAACAAGTAGTTTTTAAAAATGTACAAATACATAAAATGTCAAAATGTCAAATGGCTCAAAGTACTACAGTATCTCAAGGATTCATACAGCAAGTGGGGCTTAAAGTATTAAGTAGCCAAAATACACTTAAATAAGAGAAAAAACTCTGGGTAAACACAAATCTCATGACCACGGTTGGACAACAACATTGACAGTCTGAGAGGCAGTCACCTGTAAAATTTGACCCTGCCTCACCTTGAGGGGCGTGTTTTGGCTTACAGGTGCATTCATACAGGTGTGACAGAACCTACACAGGTACTCAGCAAGGGGGTCCAGGATTGGTGCCAAATTGTTGTTTATAGACCACTGTTTACAGGACAGAAAAAGTCTCTTGATCAATTATCTGCAATCAGATGTATTTTCTGAACACACCAGGTTTACATTCTAAGTAGGGAAAGGGGCATCATCAAAGTTCTGTAGACTGAATAACCGACAAGTCACTTAAGTAGACTACTGTTAATGACAAAAGTGACCAATAAGAAGACCTGTAACAAGTGTCACTGACTAAAGACATCCTGAACTGAACCGGGAGACAAGACCACCATGATTCAGACAGGCAAATAGCAAGGAAACAGTTTGTTGTCTTGAGGAAAGGTAAGCTGGAAGTTATATCATCAGCCTACATTAGTTTGACTGAAAACTACAACTAAACTCTTTCAATACAAAGTTATTAAGCTTGACATTTGTTCCGTAACTTCTAAAATCTATTTTAGTATCACTTCCTGGTACTGTTAGCTGTGTAATGTTTGGTCACACTTAATGACCAAACAATGTCTGTACAGATTTTGCTGGCATTTTTTGCCAGTAAACAATTGTAATGTGAAATTTTTTGCTGTTTTTTACAGAGAAATTCGATGTAAGCTTCGAATCTGAGTGGTCTGCAATATGTCTGAACAAGGTGAGTTCATACAGGATAGCTCAATTTCTAAGTTCAACAAAAAGTACTACTATCAATAGTTGTTCTAGTCCATATGTCAAAGATGCCCTTGTAAGTTGTTGGTGTTGTTGTTGCCTTGTAGTGCATTAGTATGTGGTACAAACATTATGTAGGACAGCATGTTTTTTTACTGTTTCTGTATCAGGGTATATTCTTACAGACAGGTATTGCTTGCTCATCCCATTTTTTATGTTTGAGGCTCATCTTCAAACACAGAACCCCATATGTCTCTTCTGACAGACAAGTGCAACCCCAACAAAGATACCCTTCCCAGAATTTGAGCCGGAGTCTCTCAATTGTAATTGGAAGCTTAAAAGTAATGATGAGGTTGCTACCAATGTAGCTACAGGGACATCCCTTGTTTTGTAGCTATGGTGACCCAATTATCACCCCCAAAAAACAGATACATACATGCATGTACAAGATTTTACAGATCAGAAATTTGCGCAATCAGTCATACTGATTTAGACAAAAACAATAAGCAGCATTTCGTGTGCTAGTGTTTTTATGATTCAATGCTTAGTAAAGGCTTATTGCTAACATTTTTTTTACATAATAATATATAAGGGTCTGCTAATGTTTCCACATACCACATTTACATGTTTCTATGCAGGTGCTGGGAGGTATTTTTGCTTCATAAAGAACAAGGTGAGCTCAGACTGGAAGGACCTGGCTTGGTGTCTTGGGTTTGAGACACCGGACATAGACAACATTGATGGCAAACACCGGGATGACAAGTCTCGCTGTATGGACCTGTTACAGCAATGGTACAAGCGGGAGGGAAACGCTGCCACCATACATGTGCTGATGGAGGCCCTACAAGTTGCAGAGCTACAACATGTGGTGGACAATCTCAAGGACAAATATCATGGTATGTTATGATAAACTTGACTTTGAAAATTTAAGATTATTAGTTTATTGATTGGTTGATCCAGTAGATGGCAGGGCTTTCAATATTCTAAGTTGCATACTAGTCGTAGTTTTGAAACATCTGTGAATAGTTTCATCAGGATGGTAAATGTACATATACATCACTGAATAAAGTTTATTTCATTTTAAAAGTTAGAGATTTCTTTGATTGGAGAGATGCTTGAAACAAAGATTTTGTTATCAATGTTCAGATGAATTTGACTTTGTCCAACTCACAGAACATCAATTGCCCGTCCAAGACAACAAAAGGAAAATTCCTCAAGGCCAGGAGGCTGGAGGGCCAAAAAAACGCTTCCAGACCAACTCAGGTAAGTCAGAAAAAGGAAACTGTTTTCTCTACATGTATCAGTAGGTTTAAATCATATCATTATATTTCACCAGTACCACAATATGACTTGAACTATATTGTTCTTCGTGATGACTGTCTTCTTTTCTTTTTCTTCTCCTGTCAAATTGATTCGTCTTTATTTTTTTGGCCAAATGACCTAAAAAGTTTTTAATACATATGCCTTTTAATACACATGCCATATGATTTTCTGAGGTTTTGGGGCCATTTTTAAACCAAAACAGTATATTTTGGCCTCCTCTACCTTGGTATAGCATTTATTGCTGCCAAATGACCTGAAATTTGGTGTAAGGACTCCATTCATGTTTTTGAAATACACTTATAAAAGATTTATTGAGGGATTTTGGGCATATGTTTGGGCAACATTTTGGTAGTACATTTGTATATATGGTGTTGGAAAGTCTTCTTTTGGACTGGCATGACTTTGCAATAGATCACCTTTGGGTAGAAGCCTACTTTGAATATTTCAATTTTGCCCAGGTGTGACTTTGGAACAGTCCATTTTTGCATCAGCCTTACATGATGTGATCAATATAAGTTGAAAAAAACACATTTATCATTTGCAAGCAGATACCAATTTTTTTTCTGCACTGGCTTGTTACTCACTCATCAAAGACAAAGCTGACAGATAAATCTCTCTTTTAATGCTGTCTAAATTTGTACTTCCAGTTCTCCCGCAACCAACTGCTAGGGTACAGGCTGGTAACAGTGATGCTTTAAAGGAAGAGGTAAAGATGCTGAAGGAGAAAAATGACAAGCTAGAGAAAATCATCCTGGAACAGAACGAGAAAATCCAGCAACTTCAGGAGACCAACAAGAACATGGAGGCCAGGATAGAGGAGCTCCTGACAGTCAAGCAACCAGCGGAGAGTTTAAGTCAACAGAAATACCCCATGTCAAGCAAGCATTCCATGGACAAGTCCAAGGGAACAAAGGCACAACAAGTCAAACAGCCAAAAATGAAAGATATAGGTATAAATGTCAGGTCCATTAGGGTAGGACAACCATGGATGAGGAAAGTCAGGTTTGGGGGAAGGGGATCAGGTAGGGGGGAATTTAAATGGCCTTATGGAGTAGCTGTCTCACAGGACAATGAGGTTTACATTGCTGATAAAGGTAACAAAAGAATTCAGGTGTTCACAATGGATGGTGCTTATATCAGAGAGTTCACAACAACAATGCCAGGGGAAACTGGTGAAAAGCTTGAACCAAATGATGTTGCTGCAGATAGAAATGACAACCTGTGGGTGGTGGGTGATGATCATGTAAAGCAGTATTCCAGGCCTAGGGAAGGCACCTGTTTGGGCAAAATGGATTTTCTACCAGTTGATTACCTCCATAGCATAACTGTATCTATGGCAACAAAACAGGTGATTGTTACAGAGTATGATGGGAAGAATGGTCGACTTCAAGTATTCAAACAAGATGGTTCTGATGTGGGGATGTATGGATTCTACTTCCAGGGCATTTGTGTTGATGGGATGGGAAACATCATTGTGGCTGACAGTGGAAATGGTTGTGTGAAAATGTTTGACAGTCAGGGCAGATTTCTGTGTCATGTTGGAAGTGGTATGGAGTATCCCTGTAATGTTGCTGTGTCACCAGGTGGAGATGTGGTGGTGACTGAGTATGGGAATCACACCGCATCAGTCTGGACACAGGGTTATTAGTTGGACATCACACTGCAATGTTACATACTGCCAATCCAGAAACTGCTTTTTTGTGTGCAAAAATGATACTAACATCAAACATTATAGAAGCAAAAATCTTTACTACCTGTCTGCCTTGTGGGGGTGGGTACCGGTACAGAAAATTCATGTCCAGGTCTGGTTCAGGTCCAGAGGATCAGGTCCAGGTCGGGACCTTAACCTGTACCTGATTGTCCATGAAGCTTGAAAACTTGTGAATTGGCGTCATACTCAAAACAATGGTCCATTTCACTATATAGGAATCTGTTCAGTGGGGTACCCAACTCCCACTGGCGTTTCAAAATCCCATCTTCATGTAAACAACACTTACTGCCTCTATAAACATTTGACTGCACAAACTTTATTGAAATGACGATAAACTCTACTCTATTTTGTTCTTGTTATTTTCTTGGAGCAGGAAGCCCCAAAACATGTGGACGCCTGCTGATATAATGTGTTCATTTTCTAATTGGTTAAAATCCTGGTCTGCTGATTTTTACTCTTTTGTCTTTTTTTACCGGCCCTATAGAAGAAAACTTGGTACCTGCCCTACTACGTATACCTTATATTTCAAATCTAGCACATTATACCTACAGTACATAGTAACCAGTAGCTTATGTTTGTGTTTTGATAATGCAAATGTTTATGTTGAACAAAAGTGATGCAGTGGCTTTACACCATCTATGTTACAAACATATTATATACCAGTATGACACTGCAAACTGCAGTCCATGCAGTTTTGTATCTCATGTTTTGTTTGTTCTTGTTCTTGTTCTTGTGTAAATACTGGGTAACACCCTTTAGTGTTGGGGCAATCCACCCAGGGCGCATTACTACTGTTTTATTGGCCATTCCTCAGGTGTTGTAACACCTCTTCCTTGAACTTAACAGGATTAGCTTGAAGTGTGATTGAATATGGTAGTTTATTGTTAAACAAGTTGTCACACCAACTATATATATATATATCATCGTTGAGTGATATCATATTGACGCAAATCACCTGTTCGTAATAATAAAATTTGAAAGTTTGGGTATACGTGTCTGCGTCACCCTGTAGAGACATATTAATAATCATGAAAACCTCCTGACTTGTACATGTACCACACCATCATCCTAACTGGGCCTGAAGACAACTTTTCTACATGCATCAATCTACAAATGTACAGTCAGTTGAGGCAAATAAATGTATTACAGGAACAAGTACATTGGAAGTACTGCATTCAAGGCATGAGACATCATTAGATAAGTCTTTTCTTAAAAAGTGGTGCTGCAACCTCATATACTCTCATCAACACAGAACCTCTTACCCTTGATAGCAGAATCTGCCAAAGGTAGAAGATTCAGACTGATCATATCAGGGCATAGGTAGCCACAGTGTTCAACTGAGACTTGTATAGGCAGTGCTCAAAATACTTTTTTTCAGCAAGGTTGCCCAGGTGGCAACCTGAGTTAAAAGCCAGGTTGCGCCATCAACATTTCAGGTTGCCCCGCTTCCAAGTTAGCCTGGAATCCAGCCGTGTTGTGCTTTGGTCGCTCTGCTTCCTTGTGAACACGTCTGGCATTCGTTAGCATTGGAACGATCGGTCCTTACGTCACTAATGCGGGAAAGATAGAAGTAGTGTTCCGTTCGATTACGAACTGTAAACATGATTTTGTGTGTTCGATTTCCACCTTGGTGGTGCTTTGCGAAGGGGACGTGGAGCCAACAGCCAATCAGAAATCCCGCACAAAATCGCTGCGAATATTCAAATGCCGATCGTTCCAATGCTAACGAATGCCAGACGTGTTGGCAGCGTACCTCTGGGGAGCGACCCAAGCACAACACGGCTGGATTCCAGGCTACTTCCAAGTTATTGCTTTCGTCAAATCTGCTACTTATCCATTATCTTTTCTTCCAGTAATATCATACTCATACAATGAAATTTAAAAGCCTATGCATCTAGTTGGGGGGAAAAGCGTTGTTCCAACTCCAAAATTTCAGGTTGCGCTCTGTGCTACATGGGTTTAAAATCAAGTTTCGCCATGTATAATCAAATACTGACCAGCACAGGAACCATTACCCAAAGTGGGTGCTTCACATGGCAAGCTATTTCAAGCATATAGCTACGGCTGCCTGTGGTGCGTTGATTCACCCGATCCCCTCGATCTTGGAAGTTAAGCAACGTCAGTCCGATCAGTACTTGGATGGAAGACCACCAAGGATAACTGAATGCTGTAGCCGGACCAAGAATTCACGAATTCGTCTTACGGAAGGGACGTAAAAGGGGGGTACCGTGTTTGAGGAGGTGTGTCGATCACGTAAATCAGCCTCATTACTAAAAAAAATTGGGTACCTTTTGACTGCAAATACCCCCCCCCCCCATCTATTTATATATAAAGAAAAAAACTAGTTGGAGAGAGAGATACTTTGACAGGTGTACACTTGTTTGTTTGTTTGTTTATTTGTAATATGGGATTTGAGACAGCAAGTTGCTTCAGACATCAAATTTCACACTTTTTTCCCATGCAGAAGCTAAACAAACATTATGTACATATATTTGTGTGATACTTTGAACCCAGAAACGGGTAATGCTGAAGGTGGACTTTGTACCCAGAGCAGCTAACTTGGTCTCCATTTTGAGGGTCTGAAAAAAACGTCTCAGTCAGACTCAAAGAACACTTCTGATCAGTATGAAAGGAGGTGACTAAAGCAGGAAACGCTAACATCATTCAGGTAGGCAGCTAAGGAAACAGCTCTTTGTCTTGAGAAATTAGATTAAGCTGCCAGTAACTATCAGCAGCTGTTAGTCTGTCAGAAAACTACAACTAAAATCTTTCAGTAAAAAGTTGATAAGCCAGACATTGCTCTGTAACTTTTAAAGTCCACATTTTAGTTTCACCTCCAGGTACAGGGTAAAATGTCTTCTTTTGCCACTCCCTATCTCTAAATTTGTACTGAGCTTTAAGTTACTGGTAACATTATGCTTTCATGGCTGCCAGTAAACATTGTATTTGTGATGTCACAATTTGTCCTTTTTCAGAGCAAGTCGATGTAAGCTTTGAATCATCGTGGTGAGAAATGTGTCTGCAACATGTCTAAACAAGGTGAGATCTTAGTCAAGGATATTTCAAAACTTTTGAGATCAACATCCTGTCTTTCTGTGACGTTATATGTAGGTTTTTTTAGCTTTATTCTCCAGCCTAAGGCTGCTGGTTTGGTAGCCTTGGTTGTATAAGTCCCCCCTCCCTAAACGTCAAACATATACAAAGGTCTTCACTAATCAGAAACTATGATGTAAATATTTGCCAAACATATATTACAAATAATGCTGAAACTTATCATCTTCTTCTTTCAGTTAAGGCAACCTCCTTCATCATAGTGAAGATTATGTTGCCTATAACATCTATATTATCAAAAAATTTTACATTCTATTTCACAGCAACAAGCAGCATTTTGTGTGCCAATATTTCTAAAGATAACAGTCATGGTAATTGGACACTACTAAGCTTATCCATGCAGGGGGTGAAGATCTTCTTGAATTGTTTTGTTATATTTTCTATACAAGAAATTGTATACAACATGCAAAATGTATATAGTCTGAATATGTTTTCCCATACTACATCTACAGTGGTCGAAATACATTTTTTCGGTGCTCTGCAATATTGCAGATTGTCAAAATTTTATTCTGCAAATTGAAAATATTTTCTGCAAACACACATGGTTCCAACATCTGTCTCAACCTAATAATGCCTTGCATTTAAATCATATCTAGTTTTGAAATGCATAACATTACTGTAATTCTTTATTCTCTCACTTTATTTTAATTTCAGGCTTCAAAAATGATCCTTCTCTGCAGGGAAGTTATCATTCCCTGATACCACCATATAGGTCTTTTATCCAAGTCGCCATGTCACTACAGGCTATTACAGCTTGAAGTATACCAATGAATTCATACATGCACTTAAGTTATTATCTCATTCACTTCCACACAACATAAAGGTACATCAAAAACCAACTGGATATGATTTTTGGAAACAGATGTTTCAGGTAGCAAGTACCTTTTGTCACTGACACTAAGCGGATCTATTGAAGAACAGGTTTCATACCCTAACTATGAATTGGTATGCTAAAGAGGTGAAGACAACTTTTAGATAGTCCAATAGGAAACAAAAGTAAGACAATGTCAAGACAACATATAGAAGTCAATGTTGTCTTGTAGGGGTGAGGATGGCACTAGTTTGCTAACATATAAGAACCAATGATTGAATCCCAATCCTGATTTTTTCATTCTGCAAAATTGCAGATTGTTTAATTTTTCTTCTTCAATCTTGAAAATCCTTCTGCAAATTGCAGATTGCAGATGGGTATTTCGAACACTGATGTACATGTTTCCTTGCACTGCAGTTGCAGGTATCAAGAGGTATTTCCTCTTCATTAAGAACCGGGTGAGCTCAGACTGGAAGGACCTGGCTTGGTGTCTTGGGTTTGAGACACCAGACATAGACAACATTGATGGCAAACACCGAGACGACAAGTCTCGCTGTATGGACCTGTTACAGCAATGGTACAAGCGGGAGGGTAACGCTGCCACCATACATGTGCTGATGGAGGCCCTACAAGATGCAGAGCTACAGCATGTGGTGGACAATCTGAAGGACAAATATCCTGGTACAACGTGTTATGATAAATTTGACTTTGAAAATCTAAGATTGTAGGGCTTCCAATATTCTAAATTGCATTAATTAGTTTTGAAACCACCATGAATCACTGAATAAAGTTTTTTTTAGTTTTATATACTCTAAACAAACAAAACTAAGACATCACATCGGAATGGTTAAGGAAAGTGAGAGATTCCTTTGATTGAAGAGATGCTTGATACAAAGTTTTTTTGTTTTCTTATCAATGTTCAGATGAATGTCACTTTGTCCAACTCACAGAACTTCAATTGCTCCTCCAAGAGAACAAAAGGAGAACTCTCCAAGATGAAGAGGCTGGCGGGCCAAGAAAACGCTTCCAGACCAACCCAGGTAAGGCAGAAAAAGGAAACAGTCAGCTATCAGCATGTTTAAATCATATCATTATATTTCACCAACACCACAAATACGAGTTGAACAATACTGTTCTTCGTGATGTCTCTTCTTTTCTTCTTCTTCTTCTGTCAAATTGGTTCATCTTTATTTTGGGGGCCAAATGACCTAAAATTTTTTAAATATATGCCTTTAAGACGATTTACTGAGGTTTTGTGGCCAGTTTTTAACCAAAACAGTATATTTGGGCCTCCTCTGCCCTGGTATTGCAGCCGTATGGCCTGAGGAATTTTGGGCGTATGTTTGGGCCACATTTTGCTACTTCATTATCTTATGTGACCATATATGGTGTTCGAAAGTTTCTTTTTGGACTGGCATGACTTTGCAATAGATCAAGTATGGGCAGATTTTGAATATTTCAATTTTGCCCAGGTGTGATGTTGGTACAGTCCATTTTTGCAGGGGGGAGATGGATGCAATATTTCAAGATATCAGCCTTACATGAAATGATTGAAAAAAAAAATTATCATTTCATGGAAGCAAATGCAATTTTTTTTCCTGCACTGGATTGTTACTCATCAAAGTCAAAGCGGACAGATAAATCTCTCTTTTAACCCTGACTGCATTTGTTATTCCAGTTCCCCTGCAACCACCAGCTAGTGAACAGGCTGGGTGCACTGATCCCATAAAGGAAGAGGTAAAGATGCTGAAGGAGAAAAATGAGAAAATGGAGATAATCTTTCTGGAACAGAAGGCAGAAATGAACGAGAAAATCCAGCAGCTTCAGGAGAGGAACAAGAAAATGGAGGCCAGAATAGAGTCACTGCTGACTGTCAAGCAGATGGTTGAGAGTTTAAATCGACAGCAAGTCAGGCCAATCAGGGTGGGACAACCATGGGTGAGGAAAGTCAGGTTTGGGGGAGGGGGATCAGGTAGGGGGGAATGTATCCTTCCCTTTGGAGTAGCTGTCTCACAGGACAGTGAGGTCTACATTGCTGATCATGGGAACAGCAGAATCCAGGTGTTCACAATGGATGGTGCTTATATCAGAGAGTTCACAACAACTCTGCCAGGGGAAACTGGTGAAAAGTTAAAACCACAGGATGTTGCTGCAGATAGAAATGGCAACCTGTGGGTGGTGGGTGAGGATCATGTAGTGCAGTATTCCAGGGAAGGCACCTGTTTGATCAAAATAGATCTTCCAAATGATGGATATGATCGTGGCATTACTGTAAATAAGGCAACAGAACAGGTGATTGTCACAGAGTATGATGGGAAGAATGGTCAACTTCGAATTTTTGAACAAGATGGTTCTGATGTGGGGATATATGGTTCAGGTCATAGGTCACCAGAGCCATGGTTTCCGTGGCATGTCACTGTGGATGGGGAGGGAAACATTCTGGTCACTGACATCAACAATCACTGTGTCCATGTCTTGGACAGAGAGGGGAACTTCAACAAGTTTGGGAGTTGGGGATCTGATGAAAATCAGTTCAAAAATCCTCGGGGCATTTGTGTTCATGGGATGGGAGACATAATTGTGGCTGACAAAGGAAATGGATGTGTGAAAATGTTTGACAAAGGCAGATTTCTGTGTCACATTGGAAGTGGTATAAAGGGTCCCTGTGGTGTTGCTATGTCACCAGGTGGAGATGTGGTGGTGACTGATTGGGGAGAGCACACTGTATCAGTCTGGACACAGTGGCAATAAACGATGCATTTGCATAACAAGCTGCCAATACAAAACGAATTGTAAATGTATGTTGATAGGATCAAGACTGTTTCAAGATTTTTGTTTCATATGTTACTGTCAATCTATTTTGTAGTAGTTTTAAGCAGAATTAATACATGACATTGTATATCATAGTGATAATAACTTTCAGTACTCGTCTACTTTAAGCTGGTACAACATATCCAATTGATTAGCACACTCTATCTACAAATTAGTAGTAACTAGAATTTAAGGTAGGTGTCCTGATGCTGTGAAATGTTACGTGTACAGGTGCTGTAAGTGTAACAGTAGACGTGACATTGCTACGCTCAGAACATTGCGCAACACACTCCAGGACAGTAGTTCTCCTCTGAACGAGTTCATTTCCCCATCCCAGAACAATTGCCATAGTCTACGTCGTGAGGAACGCTACCGGGCACTGACAAAGAGTAAGACCAAGAGACATGAACTCACTTCTTTGTTCCTAGAGCAATAAAATTGCTCTATCAAGATGTCGATTCTGTGGCGATAGGTCACTAGTACTGCGTCTGTACAGAATATACATGCAGTTACTTTTTTCTTGTAAATACTAAGTACGTTATTGTTTGCTGACATAGTTATGTCCACTTTGTCTCTCCACCACTGCTATATTATCCAGTGCCTAGGTTTTTAAACAAAATGTGATTATGTATGTTTGTGAATTGTAAAAACTTTTAGGATTTTATGGAATGTAATTTATTGGCACATTTCATTGGGCATTTATCATGCCATTTGCCATGCCAAGAACCAATAAAGCTGAATCTGAGTGTATGCACCTGTAAGTGTAATATAGCACACCTTGAACATGTGTGATTAGAGGGAACCCTGCTTCCAAAATCATATCCAGTTGCTTGAGTAATTGTTATTTTGGCATAAGGTTAAATCTTGTACTCATCCAGCCATTCTATACCATTCTTGTCCTTACAAAATCACTTATAATAACACAGAATACCTCATGTAACATCAGAGGTACAGTAGCTGTATACCTTAGGTGTACACCTGCACATGTAAAGGTCATATAGTCTGTTTTAAGTTTTGCATGCTGAGCTGATGATGCTGACATTGTTACCAACTGAAAGGCATGTTGGAACCAACTGTTGTTTTGCTGAATAATGGATTATAATTGATGTCAAGTCATATCAATGTTGCTTTTTGTGGTCTAGTGAAGAGTAACTCCACCTTATGGATAACAAGATCATGTGTTCTGAAAACAAACAGACACCCTATCTGAATCTGTTGGAGTTTGCAGTCCTTCCAATTCCAGCACATTTAAGAACATACCACACACATTAATAGCATCTACCTTGGTGGCCCAAAATTTATCTTATTTAGCTGACAAAATAAGGCTAATAGTCCACTGTGTTCTGCTGCTGCTGAAGTGGTCTGGACTGATGAGGATTCGTAACAGCGAGTAGCTGCTTCGGCAGCCTTTGCTGCATGTTAGTCGAAGCAATGAAGTAAAATAAGATAAAACTATTAAAAGTTATTACCCACCTGGCTTCTCTGTAGACTGCAGCATGGCCATGTTGCCATAGCGATCTTTAGAGAAGTCCTCTGTTGCCTGGGCGTCTGCCTCCGCAGCCTGGGCAAGAAGACAAGCTCCAACTTACAATCTCAAACATGGACATTCTTTATGGTAAACCTGATCAGGGTACTGTAATTCCTGATTTTTTCAATGTACTGTTATGTTCACATACGGTGACGACTGTAACATGAACTTATCATTACTGATAAAAAATAATTCACAGACTTTTTTTATGTTAACTTGCCTTGACAGTGAACATTTAGTTCCGAGAACAAGTTAAGTTTTCCCAGATCGCGATAGTTTGGTACCGTGAAGACAAAGTGAATTACAGTATATTGAAATGCGTCAGTCTCCGCAGCCTGGACAACAAGACAAGCTCCAACCTACAATCTGTTGTACAGTGTGTCTCAATAATATGCAATATTTGACATTTTTTGTTGTCAGGCTACAGCAAGTAAATTTTATGGATGACATCTAATGCAGACTGCAAAAATAATGGGATAACAAAAAAAATCAAAGCAAGATGGGTAAATTTCCAAAATAGACACCATAAATGTTGTAACAAGAATTGAAGTGACAAAACATGGTAGCACTGACAACAAACCAGTCCTTCATATCTGGATTCATGGCACCATTGATGTTGTGTGATGCATGCATACTTTTTTTCGTAGTTTTAGCAAGTTTCAGTTTTTACCTGACTGTATATAATGGATATTGATTCTAGTGGACCCCTTGAGACTCTACTCACACCTGATTATGCCTACCTGTTGAGCCTGTCTCTGGGCTTTCTTAGCTGCCTTCTCAGCATCCTTCTGTTGTTTCTTCAGAGCTTTCTTGGACAATGGCTTCCCATCCGGCCTACAGTCAAGGGTATAAATAAATGTAATGTTGTTCTTACAGCCACACCAATCTAGTTTCTTGGTTCTCAGATTTTGAAAGATAATAACAGCTTGGAACATTGACATAAAAACAGGCTGGGAAGAAAGCCTCACACACAATTTCTGTGTTCTGATGAAGTTCATCAATGATGATTGATGTGTCCTTGTTTGCAATATTCTAGAGCTGGAAGTAAACAGAGTCAGATGCAGGTTTTTCTCCGTCACAGTGTGCAAAAGCCGGCCAATTGGGAACAGCAGCGAGTGTGAAACACATGTGTTTGGAAGCAGATGGAAGAAGAAGAAAGCACATGTGAACCACTACTGACGAATTGAAGCGGTGAGAGAGACTACAACAACAACTCACTTCTGAATTTTACGTACAAATATGCAGTACCAAGAAGTTAAAACAGTGTGGCATATTAGGGTATCATAGTAATTTTTACAATCACAATGACTATTGATGCGGCATACTGTATTGATTCAGATTTTATTTATTTTGTTGTATCATTACAGCCACCACACAACCAGTACAGCCACTCTTAGGCACAATACAACAAGTTTATTCAGGAAGCAGTGTGATGCACAATGATGCAATTTGTAATGCAATCATTTTATAACAGGTCGAAAGATCACTACTACACGATGTACAACACAGCTACAAATCTAAACATCACTTTGTCTTTGCACAACTGCCATCCTAACAAACATTTTGGTACGTCATGGATATGTTACAATTTTAAGGTCAGAGAGATGAAAACTAACGTAAGTGAATGTAACCCTTAAGTTACCAAACTCAAAGGTAAAATTGTTAAACCCCACAAATACAAATCTACACTTCAACAAGCTCTCCACACACAATTTATTCCATTTCAAGAGTCCTGTCATAGCAGGAAGGCTGACTGGTTCAACCTACATTCAAGTGGCCCCTCCACTCCAGACCATAATCACTGGGTCATTAAGGGCCTCAACACACCAGGATGTTTTGCATCTTAATTGAACTTTTACACATAAAGTATCATTTGCTCAACAATTGTCCTAATTTCTTCCCGCAAACACATATCTATACCATACTTTGGACACGACAAACGTAGACAGATCCTAGAAAATATGCACAGATGTTCTGGGTGTTTTTCCATAACATCGTTTTACTATAATTACGGACTTGTTGCATCATCCAACACACCCACAACCCTCCCTCCCCCTTGCCCTCATTCAAAAATACTTCCCCCAAATTCCCTTGAAATTTACACTTAGATGTTAAAGAGATGTGTAATTCGCACTACGAACCCAAGTGGAACTTCTGGTTGGTCGTTCTCCTTCTCCATGTTTAAGACGTTGTCAGGTTTGACTACAAAATAAGACAGTCTGGAAGTCTAACTTCTTAGCCACACGTTTTCCGTCGGCAACTCAGCTATTTTAAAAAGGTCAGAGGTTACTTAGGATGTCAGAATATTCCACTATTTCCACAACATAGGGATGGGTAATGAAATTTGAGTATATACTAAATTAGTAATAAATTTTACTATATGAACTCAAAACATCAAATATATATCGAATAGATTCGATAGAGACTTGTTTGTTAGCAGAAAATAAGAACTATTTGATATTACTCTTGAATTCATAATGTACACCCCTATTTCTTATAAGTCTAATATTCTAGGAATCATCTACTTTGATTAGGGATATATATGAAATTTTCTACTTTATAGATTATAAAAGGTAATTAAAATAGATATTGAGTATCATTGTTTGATAGAACAAAACTTTATTATATGTTCTTTGCACAATATACAAAATAAACGTCTTTTTCTTGATCTTTTATATTTCTTCTCTTTTCTCACACCCCTACAGTAGCCTAAGTGGTATATCCTATCATGGCGGAACTTTGATAGGTTGTTTGTTTTCATGCAGACGAAATTTTCTGGAGCACAACTTCCCAGATTCCGCGAAATTCGCCGCAAAACTTCTCCGTGCATGGACGACAGTGCCGGGGATCGCCATGTCGAGGAGAAAGCAGCAGAATCCCACCAGACTTGCAGGTAAAAAGGGGCGGGAAAGGCGGTAGAAAAATTCTGTGGTTGCGTGTTGGGGCGGGGGCAGTTTCCGTGCGTCCGTGTGCACTTATGCGTGTGCGTGCATATCTGAACAGTTCGCTAGCGTGTCGAGTTACCCGCACACAGAGTGTTTCTCATTACGATCATGAAAACGACCCGCCGAACGACATTCTTGCTACCCTAAGTAGCCTAGTTTCTTGAGACAGGGGGGCGATCGTTTGCAGTTTTTGCCACCCCAACAACAAACACTCCGGGGGTGCGTGAATATATGCGTGATTGTGTGCAATGTTTACCCGTAAAGTCAATACACAAACCGCTAACAACTGACACGTTTCAAAACCGTGACAGCCCAATTTTCCAACCGCTTTTCAAAGATTCTGATGCGAATTTTCCTCCCTGTTTTGGTAAAATTTAGTAGCCCCTGAGAATATTCCGTGTGTGCAGTGTGCGTAGATGTGCGTGACAGGACTTAAGCAGTGCGAGTGTTTCCCATTACGGGCTAATCCAGCCTGCCGTGACCCTTCGCTGGAAAGGCGAGTTATTTGCACACGGACGGCCCGGCTCCCCACAGGAATGCACCCAGGGCACGTCTCCGTGTGCCTAAGTGGGCCCCCTGGTGTTTGTGGATGCCCAGTGTGCGTGCGTGTGCGTGACAAGGTTGGCTGCGGACTCAAGACTGGTGCTGGAAATGCAGGGGCCCCGTGTGGGGACTTCACAGACACACTCACAGCTTAAAACTAACACTTAGAGATTACTGAATGCACTGATTTTATAAATTTCTGCATCATTTTTAAATTAGATCTAATAATGACTTCTTCATAGTGATTCTTCAGAAAATTTAAGAATTCTACAGTTCCTAACCCCACCAAACATGACTGTTAATAGTCTAAACAAAACTAACACGAAAAGCTAAACTGAATTGTAAATTTCACACATTTTTTCATCAATTCTTAATTAAATTGATGACGTCTTAAAAATGATTCTTCTTGTAAAGAAAGTTAAAGCATTCCACAGTTCCTAACCCCACTAAAGATTCTGATCTACTCAACAGTAAATGGTCTAAAAAAATAATGCGAAAAGCTTACTGAAATGCACTAATTTAATCTAGATTAACTTAATTAAGTTGATGATGTCTTAAAAATGGTTCTTCCTAGACATAAAGTTAAAGAATTCCACAGTTCATAAACCCCACCAAAGATTCTGATCTGTAGAGTCTAAAAATACCCTGGGCTTCTGCATTTTCTGCTCTTCACTCATTTCAGACAGCCTATTTTGATTTCCTGTAATTTATTGAGAAAGTCATCTTTTTATGTAATTCGTGGTGAGTCTGACCAATTTTGCATTCCTTGATTTTATCATAATGCATAAGGGGTTCTTTGAACGTTTTCGGGACCCCCTTTGTAAACCCTCCTTTATCAATCCTAGATTGATTGATAGTACTTATTTATAATTGTTCACAAGAAGAACGGCAAAGAAATCAGTCGAGCAAAAGAATTGCCCAGTCACAATTTTCAGGTTACAGCATTGGGCCTTTTTGCACCTCTTTTGCGTATCCAAGGACTCCACTTGAAACGGAGTCTTAGATTACTTAACAGATAGCGAGTGCAAAATTGGCCCACAAACTGCCATCCTATAATCAAGGACTAATTGTAAAAACCTGCTTACATCTGATCAAAACTGCTACAAAGAAAATAAGATTTTAGAAAAAAAAGTGAAGTAAGTGTAAAAATATTAGAACACTAAAACGTAAAGGTTTGATCTTCCTTATTAGAGTCAGAAGATGATAATGATAGCTAATAAAATTCACACTTACGATGCCGCTGATGTCATAGGAGTTTTTTTGTACTCTTATTTGTCATGTCTCAAGTTCAAGACTTTGAAAAAATTGTTTCCCAATAATGTTTTGCTTATTTATATTTTATTCATTCAGAAAAGCAGTGCATCCGACTGAGAAAGCTCCCCAGTGGAAGAAAACAGATAAATACAGCATTTCTGCATTTAGGATATGCATTCTGACAAATGGTATTCCTGGTTTGATTCCTTACAAGAGTTGGTTAACCTTGAAGGTCAGGTTCTACACGCAGGTGACACTTGAAGGTCATTAAGATAACCCAGTCTGCTGACTGGAAACAGCTGGTTGGGTGGAGAGGAGAAGTAGCAAGGTCGCTGGGGGCAGGGGGTGGGATACAGTTGGTCTTCTATGTGTTACACATTTGATACTGATAGACATGAGTTCACACTTCGGTGGGTCAGAATAACTGTTGCATCACAGGATGGGAAGCATATCTTTTCCACTAACATTTGGATGTGTTTTTATAATGTATGAATACATATAGAGACAACACTATGTATTTTGTATCTTTGATATCTGTGGAAGTGTGGAATCAATGTAAGAAGTTTTTTTTTTTTAAATCTCCTTGATGTAAGCTAGGAGAATATTGTAGAAAACTTGTTAAACATGTAGCTAGCATTCTGCAAAAGTAGCTATCTTCAAGCAGATGTTGCAAGGGAACTAGATTGATGAAGACTCCAAGCAGAAGTCCAGAGAAAAGACTGTTAGTGTTAACCATTTTTTGTGTCACATGCAACTCTATAGATTCTCTATATATAGAGAGAGACAGAAATAAAATGGCATCATCTTGACACCTAAGACATGTCAAAATAAAGGAAATTAGATAATTGTAAAATCTTGAAATGCGTGTGGTAGTTTAAACTACTAGTTTTATTTTTGCAGTGACTACCCAACTTGCAAGTGTATGATACTGTGAATATGTGTTTTCAATGTATTGCTATGTACAGCAATACGATACAGTGGGAAAACTTCATTTCTTCTTGTTTTCTTTGCTTGCTTTGATTTATGAGGTCAGAGAGGTTACGTGACCAATTTGTAAAGTTAAAAGGTGGTGGGTTTGTTTTTACAATAGCTGTTATTCCTGTTGTACTGTATTAACTATTGTTTGCAGACAAAAGGGAAGAAATGGAAATGCAAGGTTTTGTCAGGGATACAAACAAGTTAGGCTTTTGTGTAGTTTTGTCCCTTTGTTTGTATTGGAGCTCAAAGAACATTTTGTCAGAAATTGTTTTTCATTTACTTGTGTCAGAGATACTACAGAAGTAAAGACAAAATCATTTGGCCAGTCTTAGTCAGTTTTGTTAGGCAGGGTTATGCTCACAGAAGGCAAGTGGTCGGCTAGGACAAAACGCTCAATACTTGTAAAAAGAACAGTTATCTTGTGGATGTGGGTCTTTTGGCTGTTTGCCCAAATACACTTGATATATTCATTTTTTTACTTCAAAAGGCAATGACTGTTTAAGGAACACACTTTTTTTATATAATTCTATCAAGAATTGCACTCAGGAGCTACATGAATGAACTAACTATGTGCTAAAAATGTCTCTGTCTCTACCACTTTGCAGAAAGGGAGGGTGGAGAAGCAGGTCCCTCTACAGGACACAATGACACGCCCGGCAACGGTTCCCTAGATACCCAGAACCCCACCCAGCAACCCCAGCAGGACTCCCAGAACCCTGTCTTACAGAACTCCTTCCTGCAGCACATCACCGACATCCAGAAGCTACAGGAACAAACCCAGAGCCTTCTGAACAATGCACAGAAGACACAGAACATCTTAGACACACAAGCCAGCCAGATGTTCAAGATCGGTGTTCCCGGCGTCGACCAGTGTCACGGCCACCTCCACCCTTACGCCAGACCCGGTCCCAGCAGTCCCCCCGTCCGTACCAGCACCTCAACTGGTCTTCTGACATCTCCCTTGGCGCAGCCGCCCTTCCCCGGGAATATAGGGTTCATGCCGATGCCCTTAAGCATGATGGGATTGCCGTTGAGGCCTGGTATGCCAATCCCGCCGATGTTAAGCCCCCTGATTGGTCATCCTGGTCTGTTACCACCTGTTGTAGGGAAGCCTCCTGTTGAAAGTCCCTCTGGAAGCCAAGGTGGAACAAGACAGCCAGCATTACCAGGGGGAGGGGGGGCACCACATGTCATGGCAGGGCTACAGGAAGGTCTGACCTTGGAACAGCTGAAGGTCATACAGGACATTGTGTCCAAGTTTCCCAAGGAGAAGAGCGTGGGGCCAAGGATTGTAGCACCGAGTCCTGAGCTGGTGCAAGCCTGGCAGAATGCTTTACACAGTTCTTCACGGTCAACTGTTAGTCCCACCGGACAAGAGTCTGTAAAGGATGGAAATATTGCATCAGCACAATCTGCTGATCAATGGCAGAAACTGAGCCAGTTACAACGGACGGATGAACAGATTCCTTCAGGTGGTAGAGTGAGTGAAGGAGGGAATGATGCATGGGACAATATGGCGGCAGCCTTCCTCGGACAACAACAAGGGATGCCGTTGGTTCACAATGGTTCAAGTTCGGCGGAGTCAGCTGTAGGTCAGGATGCAGCAGATGCTGAAACCTTATTGGCTAACGAAGCAAGCGCCGACATGGAGCTCCATTCTACATTAGCAAAGGACAGGGATGTGTTCTCTGCACCGAAGTCGCGTTCGAACTTCATCCGGGCGGAGCGCGTAGGCAGCCTGGGGTATTGGACGCCAGGCCGACCTCGGAGGGGGAGGACCTTCCACACCTGCCACATCTGCGGCAAGGTGTTTCGCCGACCCAGTGAGGTGCAGCGTCACCTGCGAGTCCACACAGGTGAGTGTCGTACATTAAATATCCTATTGCACTCCTGCCTTACTCAGCATGTCATGTTGAGCTCCTGGTTCCAATTAATTAGTGACTGGGAGACCCCCATTCAAGTCCTAGGATGGGCATCTTGACTTGAGTGGGGCAGCACTATCTTTTGGAAGGGACATACAAAATGTATGATGGGGGTCCTTTGTTGAAGGAGTTGCCTCGTTATATACATGTTAAAGGAGAAGGGCTAGCAACAATTCTACACGTGACCCTGTTTTTCACTATCTATTCCATACTGGACTAAACTGAAGTGCGGGGTTACTATTTGTCAATCTATGTTGATTTGCATTTTTCAGTTTTAATTCTCATTTTTCAGACTGAGGTGATGTTGATATTAGCCGTTTGTATCGTCTCTGGGTCGTAATTGCTACTTTCTCTTGTTGTTCAATACAGGTGAGCAGCCCTTCCAGTGCGACCTGTGCTACAGGCGCTTCAACGACAAGAGCAACTGGCGCAACCACATGATCCGGGTGCACCGGATAGAGTCCCCCGTCTGGCCCACCTGGTCACATGAGGCAACACCCAGGGACGACGCCTTCCTACAGAGAGCCTCAGACAATGGGGAGAATGATGAGCTTTCTGATGAGGCTCCCAACTTGGAGAGCAACACTCAAGAAAACAGCGATGAAACACACAGTAGTGAAGTACATCATGCAGAATCTACAGGGGCAACGTCTTTGGAAGAGGAGAGCCAGGCTACGGTTCAACAAAAAGGACTGGATCTATCTACAACTGTGAAGGATGAGCTCCCATCACCACATGAGCTTGTGAAACAAGAGGAAGGGAAGGTGACAACTGAGTTGATGCTGGACAATGGGAAGGACAGGGGCTCAGGTTTTCCTCCTACTGATGAGGTGTCTACAAATGATGAGGAGATTACAGAAGACAGTGGCTGTAACAATCAGGAGGAGCAAACTGGCTTACAAGATGAGATGATGAGAGAGAAAGTGAAGACGGAAGAATGTGCTTCTGAAATGGTGACCAGTAAAGAAGGATCATCGTTACAAGTAAAACAAGAACCACCGTCTCCTGAAGAAATGTCAGCAACCTCTGAGCAACAGTTCTTCTTTGAGCAATCTGAAGAACAAGGTCTGGGGATGGGACAAGGTGAAGGTGATGACCAAGGAAGCCAAGACTCCTTAGAAGACACTGCAGACCCCGAGAAGAAGATTTACCACTGCGAGACGTGTCAGAAGCCCTTCAGCAGAGTGGATTCTTTAAGAAGACACAGGATCCTCCACACAGGCGTCAAGCCGCACGGCTGCCCCTTCTGTCCCTATAGAACTTACTACAAGGGGAACCTTAATGTACACATGGAGAGGGCTCATTCTGCAGAGCTGCACGACATCAAACAGAGAGAACTGTTCAATTTTGGAACCCTTGCCGGCAACCAAGCAGTTTCGGCCAACAGCCAGTTTGTTCCTGACTTGAATGTATCAAACTCTATCGTACAACAGCCATCCAGCGGCACTGGCTTTTATGGCAACCCAGGCCTAAGCAACCAGATGTTTGGTATCCATAGCAACCAGTTCGTGACCAATGAGGGGAGTGGACTACCAAATATGGAAGAGATGGATGATGAAGATGCAGAGGATGCTATGGAGGAGGAGGAGGCTATGGAGGAGGATAGTCAGACAACATCCAGTCAACAGATGGAGCCTGGAGTCTCTAACATTTCACAGGTGAGTTTCTATAGAAGGTGTGTATGTTATTCCAAAGGATAGAAAGATGGAAAACAACAAGGAAGTCAGAGAAATCCTGCATGTTTTCAGTCTTGTTTTCCTGTCTTTGTTTGTGCCCTTATTTAAACACAAACAACTACTAGTAGGAGATATATCATACATACAGAAGAGCAACATTAATCACACACACAAGTCTGGTTTGATGTCTGTTGTTCCCCATATTGCAAGCGTTAGACATATATGGAGGCTTGGGGTAGACGTGTTCTACTCCTGTAACATGTACAATGTTGCAATGTTTGTGGAGAGATGTTTGACCCAGACAACCTGACAGCAAAAATGGGGCATCACACTGCCATGCACCAGCAGACCAACAAAGTGTCGCATCATGTGTTCTACTCATGTAACAAATCTAACATGTACAAATTGTTACATTTCCAGAGTTGCAATGTTTGTGGCGAGATGTTTGACCCAGACAACCTGACAGCAGAAATGGTGCACCACGCCGCCATGCACCAGACCAACAAAGTGTCCCACGATGTGTTCTACTCCTGTAAGAAATCTAACAATCAGTAACATGTACAAATTGTTACATTTCCAGAGTTGCAATGTCTGTGGCGAGATGTTCGACCCAGACAACCTGACAGCAGAAATGGTGCACCATGCTGCCATGCACCAGACCAACAAAGTCTCCCACGACGTGTTCTACTCATGTAACATGTGCAAGGCAAAGTTCCGCAGTAGGGAAGGGCTGGAGAACCACAAGGAACAGATCCACCAGAGCGAGGTCTACGGCAGGATGATCACTAAGGTATGGGAGATTTGCTTTGAAAAAAAAGTTTGGTCCTTTCTTCTCATGTCTTGTCTTTTTGCTTTTTTTTCCTTGCCTTCTTTTCAGAATTTGAAAGAAAAGAACACAGTAAAGAAAGGAAATGTTAGTCATACATAAATACTCTTTACATGGATGAGAATAAAGTATTTTTTTCGGCTTGTCTGTCTGTTCATCTGTGTTTCCCAATACATGTATATACATGTATGTCTGTCAGTCTGTGCGTCTTTATGTTCCTGGGGTTTCCTAACACATGCACATGAGGCAGCATTGTCGTACATCCATAGGGCAACATTATTTTTTAAGCATTGTATAATATACAGTCTTGATATATGTAGATGCTGGACGATGCTGAACTTATCTTTCTTTCTCTTTATGTCTTCAGGTGAGTGAGTCTTACCTGTCCTACACCCACAGCACCGGGAACGCGACCGGTAAGATTGTGACAAAGTACTTTCACAGGTGCAACCTGTGCGGGAAGAAGTTTGACCGTCCGAGCGGAGCTCTGAGACACACCAGGGTCCACACGGGGGAGAAACCATTCACCTGCAGGTAGGTACAGCCTCTAGGAACAGACTTCTTTCTAGTTACAGGCTTCTAGTTACAGGCTTTTGTAGAGACCCTGATAAACGGTTAGCCGTCAGCCAATTAGCTGTCCACTTAGCACAAACCAGGGTCCACACAGGGAGAAACCATTCACCTGCAGGTAAGTGTATTCTCTGAAACAACAAGGGAGTAGAAACAGAAAGAAACAATATCCAGACTCCCGAGATTCGAACCTGCGCAGAACCTGGGCAGCCGGATCACAAATCCAATGTGCAAGCCACAAAGCCAAAAGCTCAGAGCTATTGGCATGGTCAGTTTGGTAGCACTGTTACATTCTCTATATCTGTCTTTCATGTCATTCCTTTCCATGATGACCACCTGTATACTGTTACCAACTTCATGTCCTAAGTGTCACTGTACTGCAGATAGACTTGACTGTAGTTCTTGATTCTCATTGCTGGTCTTGCTGACAATTTTTTTTGTCTCTATTGCAAGCTCGTTTAAATCCTTGAAGATTGAAAGAATCCAAGACACACTTTGGTGCAGTCCACAGTTTTTATTCTCTCTCTCTGTTCTCAACACACATAACCTCCTTCTCCCGAGGTTGCTTCAAGAGAGACTCTGACCCCTGTCTCTCTCCTCCCCGTGACCTACAATGTAGTTCCTCTTAGCCCAAGATGATCCACCTTGGGGAATGAAAAGGAGACCACCTTGTGCCTGCATTTTTCCATAAACTAACTACTCACTATTGTAAGCATACAGCGTATACAACAGTGTCTCTTATTTGTTGTCAGGATATGTGGGATGCCGTTCCAAGACAAGTCAGGTCTGAAGGCCCACACACTGAGGAAGCACCCGGAGGTGGTGTTCAACACCGCGCCTGGCTCCGAACTCAGCCCTGAAAACTACAAAACTCTCAGTCACATCAACTCACAACTCAACAACCTGCACGGCGCCGGAGAGACCAACTTTTCCTTAGATGATGATGAGCAAGCTCAGGGGTTGTCAGAGCAGCAAGAATCTCAAGACTCCTTGCAAGCCTCCTCGAGTTTGCTGCCGAACAAAACAGAAACTCAAGACGCGGGTGTGTCTGTAAAGGAGGGTGTAGAAGACATACAAGACAACTCCCCACACCAGTCTGATTTGAACCTTAGTAGAGAAAATTCTCAGGTAGACAAAAACACAGTTACCAAAAATGGACCAGTCAAAAAAAGCTTAGACACAGCCTGCTGGCCGAAGAGAAAGAAAGGAGCAAAGAAGTTAGCCCGGGTAGCAGCAGTTCTGCTGAATGGTGTTCCGAGGGAGGGAATTCCGAAGGGCAGCATTCCGGTGTTCCGTAAGGGAAAGTTGAACCTTGTGCGAGCGGATGATTTGAAGCCAAACGCCTGCACCATCTGTGGGAAACGGTTCTGGTACAAGTACGACCTCAGGAGGCATATGACTATGCACTCTGGTGAGTTGATCGTTTTTATCACAGCCTCTAAAGAATGCCTCATGTAAAATTGTGTTTATCTCAAATGCAACCCATAGAGGATGCCAATCTTTGTTGGGAAGTTTTATCAACTGTATCATTGCCTCAAACTCAAAGAACAACTCATGTAGAATTGTATTGGTCTCACCATAGAAGATGTCAGTCTTTCTTCGGAAGTTTTATTAACTTCATCACCGCCTCTAAAGAACATCTCATGTAAAATTGTGCTGACACTGACCTCAAATAAAACTATAACGTATTATGTCCTGTATTTTAGTTGCTCATAGGAGTACACAATAACTACTGTACATGTATTTGCAAACAGTTTAAGTTAAAGGCCACATATCATAGCAGATAATAAATATAAATCTAACCATGGATAGTGAGTGAGTGTGAGTAGCATTTTTCCTTTAGATTGAATAGAATCTTCTGTAAAACCATCCTCTGCAATGTTCAGTTTTCTCTGTTACAGATTTCCGTCCGCACAAGTGCAAGTTCTGTAAATACCGCAGCCGGCAGTTGAACCAGCTGAAGATTCACATGCAGAGGCACAAGGGTAAGAGGATCACGTTTTTACCATTTGAACAAAAATTTCAATGTTACCAGAGTTGGATAAGTTGTCTAAAATTCACTTGTCCTATCAGGCAAGCACATAAATTTACTTGTCGAACCAATTTTTCACCTGCCCAAAATTGAAATGGCACTTTTATATGCATTTTCACTTCCAGCAATTGCCTCTATTTTTTCCATGTTGACCATTGCTTGATGTAAAAAGTCTATCAAAATCTCACTCAATGGAAAAATCTTACTTGCCCAAGTTGGGTTGGTCATGCACTTGCCCAATCAGCACTTTCACTTGCCCTGGACAATAGGACTAGTGGACTTATTTTTTATCCAACCCTGGTTAGAGACATCCTGTTTCCAGTACTAATAACTATGTTTGGCAATCATTCTGATTCATGTGCTAATGATTGGACTCTTAGTTAGGGATGAAGTGTCTGGGGAAAACATTATTGTCAGCTTGCATGGAGATGATGTTCTTTGATAGACAGATGACTCATACATATACATATGGCCTCCTTCCGTCAATATTGACCATGGTAAAATCCTAATTGATATCAGCCCTACAGCGTTGACTGTGGCTGAACAGTCCTATATGAGAATGACAGTCTCTGCCACATAGGGCACATCTGTAAGCTGACTCAGGTCTGTTGTATAGTTCTTTTTGCAGGATCCACTTTTCTTCTGCCATGCGCATCAGTCTGGTTTCTCCTGATAAATCATGCCCTTTCTTATTGCAAAGGAAACTCAGTTTTGTTGTTACACTGATGTTTCAGGAGTTTTCAAGCCGTTCCGCTGTCCCGCCTGTGACTTCTCCTCCTCCACCAAACCAGAGATGAAGGCTCATGTCGCCAGGCACCTGACCATCTGGACCAATCATATCTGTCCATTCTGTTACTATGGTTTCAGGTCAGTAATTATATAAAAGACAAGGGATTCATCCCATTTCTACTACAAGCTCTAGGGGTGAAATCTCAAAGGGCAGCTAATCAGACAGGCTGACAGAAGCAGGCCGGTGCCTTAGCACTGGGCCGGGCAAAGCCCCACAAAGCCGACCAGCAGAGAATGGTACCCAGGCTAACTGTAAGTGTGCAAAGGATACATGGCATCTGAATAGACAGCGAAATAAGATTGGGTCATTGATTTGCCACATCAACTTTTCTCATTTTTCTCAAAGATTCTTTACACACTCAGTATTTCTATTTTGAAAGAAAAGCTCTAACCAACAAGCTTTTGATCAGTTCTCTGATACATTTCAAAATTGAAGTTAAAAATGAACTTCATTCGAATTCTCTCATTTCTTTGAAATCAAAGATTTGTTAATTCATAGATCAGTAATACTGTTTCTGAAAAGGACTGTGATGAATACTGTTTGTAATGCACATTGTTAATTGTTATTTTGCAGAACAAACGAGGAACTCCTTGAACACCAGTCTACCAAGCATGGCTCAGTTGAAGGCACCACACCATCACCAATAAGCCTGGCACCCGGAAATCCTCAAATGTCTGTGGCTTCATCCTTTCAGCAGGGAACTCCTTCATTCATGGGCATGATGGGACAAAACCCTTCCTTGGTCCACAATATGGCAGGAATACCTTGTTTTACACAGAACTCCACACTTCTGGGTGAGGCAGCACGGTCTGCAGACACCCTTCCACCCAATCATTCGCTCGCAGACAGTGCCACAGGAAAGGAAATTGAGAACTCAGGTGGAAGAAATTTAGAGGGTACTGGCTTGGCTCAACCTGAGGGCCTTGTAATTCAAGATGTCAGAAGTCTACAAGATTCAGAGGGAGACAGAGATTCTACCAAAGTTTTTGGTTTGTCAGAGAAAAGAACAATGGATGATGATCTTTTGACAGACGACATAGCACCAAAGTCAGAAGATACTACTGATAATATTGTCCAATCAGGAGTCAAATGTTCATATCAAAAAGTTGTGGAAGAGTGTAATTTAAGAGAGGGAGTTACAGGAAGCAATGGAGCTGATGCAAATGTACATCCATCATGTACAGACAGTAGTGACAAAGTGCAATATGGTAAAAGGAGAGTGACCTCTACAGAGAATGAGTGTCCGAGTGCAAAAGCAGCCAGAAGCGAGGACACAGTGCAAAACAGTGGTGCAACGGATATTGCCGGAATGAACCTCGTTTTGCAACCAACTGATGAACTGGTCTTGTGCAACAAGTTAATAGGTAAAAATTCAAAACAGGACGTGGAATTGACTCCAGGACAGCAACTGGAATTCTGGGTAAAGAGGAAACCAGTTGCAGTCCCACAATGCAATGGGGAGGTTGTAGACAAAGCCACAGCGAATTCAAAATGCAATGGAGCTTTAGAACTCATCAAGCGCGAAAGGACAGACTCTGATACCTCGGTCTTGATATATGATGACTACAGTGATCATGTCGAAACTCATGTTTTTACGAAGATAGAAAAGGTGGAAATGAAATGTAAAGCATGTAATTTTACAACTGTTGATGACAAGATTATGAGAGAGCATGTTGTCAACTGTGCTTCATGCCAGAATTGAACTTCCTTTAAATTCATCATGATTTAACATTGGATGAATTGTTGGTGTCAGTATTTGATTTAAAACAAAGTGCTTCTCCACCAGTTGATACCATATGAAATTTGACAATCGTAAATGTGGAAAACCAAACAACTGCCTCATTTTATGTCTTAGGGCTGACTTGTTTTAGTTTTTATTGTATTTTTTTTAATGATTTGTAGCTTTAAATAAAATTTTACTTCTCCAATTTCATCTCCAATATAGTACTTGAAAGTACTTTTGTACAGTGTATGAAATGTTGCAGGTTAAAGATACCTATGTATCACACTGCACTTGGAAACTTTTGCTGATACAAAATGTATATTTCAAGTTTTGGTGTATTGAACCATTTACAGTTTTTTTTGTATATAGCCTGTAACAATTTTTTGTTATGTTATAATGTTATGTTTCCATCAACAATTACCTCTCAACTGTAAAAATGTCAGTTTAGTTTTATTGTTTAACCGAACAAATACATCTTAGGTCCAGACTATGACCTGTTTCAGCCATGCTGCAAGACACTGGTCAGCAAATTGACAGACATCTTGAAATGTTTACAGTGGTTTTATCATTGTACTGCTACTGCACAATGACAACACTAGAATGTGTTTTTTTGTGTTACAGAATGTTTTCAACCACAAACTTGAAACATAGTGGAAATTTCCTCACAACATCACATTCCTGCAAAATTTACAGTACTTGCTTCAAGTGGAAGATGCATCATATTTGATATGATTTTACCCACAAAATTTGTGTCTTTGATTTGCAATCTGTAGGTCCCACATTTTCAAATTTGGTTTTTCTTGAACATACAGGAAATTTACAAGTTGCTTGACTTTGGGCACAAACTTTGACAAAGGGATTGAAAAGGACAAGTCAAATGCAGTACTCAAGAAACTGGATATTATTTTGAAAATGGTCAATTTTCAAAATCATATCCAGTTGCTTGAGTAACCATTATTTGGCATATCTTATTACATGTATCTGGATGTCTTCATTGTTGTATCAAATTATTTATCACATATAAAACAGATGATGGTGTTACAACCTACATGTATCTACAATACATATACATGTACATACATGTATATATTAAAACTGACACAAGTGTTATTCCAAAAATGACATTTATTCCTTATACTACATAATGTATTTTTAACACGCCATGAAATAAAGTATTCAAAGCATACATCTGCAATGTTTGGTGTTACTGTGTATGTTTTAAAATACATTTGTATAATGATTAAACTTAAAGCAGGGTTGTAGCCAGTCTGAAATCATTTTCAGTCCCCTCGATTTTGAATCAGAAAGAACGTGACGTCGAGCCAAAGGCATAGCGTTCCTAAGGGGACATACCCCCCTGAAAAAATTTGAAATCTAGACCCTCTGAAACCCAATTTCCTGCATTTTGAGGTGTAGATTTTGCTGGTAGACTAAGCTGTTCATCTGTTTTGGTGAAAAATTACACAAGTTTTTTATATCTTTACTGATTACATATAGATTTTGTCCATTACAGAGGACGGAATGGGCAAAATTTTTTTCTGTCCCCAGCTGCAAAATTCCTTCAAAGGACTGAAGGACGGGTGCTGGCTACAACCCTGGATTAAAGTAATAAAAGTTCATATTAGTGCAATGAGATTGAAACTTTGCGAAATGTCCCTAGATAAATGCTTTTGTATACACAGATGTTTAGCTCAAATTGCCCAACCACAAAGAAATTAGATAACAAAAGTCAGTTGTTTTGAACTTTAAAATGTTCAGACTTAACAGACTATAATACAAAATTTACAATATACTGTATCATTGCTGAGTCTTGAACTTGGCAAATTGACGCATCACTATCAGTCTTGAGAAATTTGTCTCTGTCACTACATTCTACTTTCATTTGCAGCCTTTAAGCACATAGTTAAAGGACTCCTCTCAAAGGCGAATGAGGTCATCATTCGCAAAACTGCTGGGGCGTGATTCACAGACAAGATCTTCAGTCGCCCGTTCTTATCCACAAACAGAACGGGCGTTGCTACCAGGCACAGTTTCATGGTGTCCAAGTGGATCCTGAAGTAGTGGAACATATGGGCCTCCAGCGCTTGGCGGAAGAGGTGTAGCTCGTCAAGTTGGAGATCGTTTTCTGTGTCTTCTGTGACGCTGCTTAACAGGGCCTTGGCGTGTTTGACGGGGATTTGGAGAGAGATTTTACTGAGGCCAGCCTCCTTCAGTGGAACATTGTAGTGTAGGTCCAGAGTCTGTTTTTTCACCTAAAGAAACAAATGGTCAATTCATTAATCATAATACAAGTTCCTGTATCCAGATAGTTGCTAAAATGCTGGTTCAGTCTTGGTTGGGGCTGTCCCAGTCTTTTGGAAGGGGTATATAATGGGGGCCCCACATTTAAGATGCCTTGAGCATGTTAGAGAACCATCTCTGTTAAAATATACCAAAATATTCTTTCTTGAAAGCAAAGTTCAGAGTTTCATTTGGAAGTTGAATTTGAAATTTTGAAGCCTGAAACTTTTATAAAATTATATAACTGACATGTGGGAATAAAGAATTAGCCAATGAGATGGGTTGTCACATCTCTTGTATCCAATTTAGGAGTTGGTGTAACATCCTTACCTTGTCATTGGTGCCCCTGATCAGTCCCAGTGCCATGGCCCACAGGAGGTCAGAGGGTTGGAAGGTCATGGGGCAAACTCTACAGTCAAACCTCTGCTCCAGCCAGCTACCAACAGCATTCTGTCAATGCAAAACAACAGTGTTAGAACATGACACACCGTACAGTCAAACCTCTGCTCCAGACAGCTTAGAACTGCATTCTGTTTATAGAAAAAGAAATCGTGAGTTTAAAATGTAAATGTCTATATCTTGCCTGATGGGGAACAACAGATGATACACCGGATAGTAAGTGTGAGTGAGTTAAGTACTTGAATGGTAGGCCAGCAGACACTAGCTTTAGGCCTACGTCACATTTCCAAACCAGGGCCAGAAAAAAAGATGACATAAAAGACAACAAACTTTAGACACAAGACATAAAGAGAATGGTTGTGGGCAATATTTGTGTATATTTTTACATATACATTTCTATTTTTGGTTTCCACAAACAGCCCGGCCGGACCCCAGTTTGGAAATGTGACGTTAGCCGTAGTGTACACGCATCTACCACAGTAAAACGTACAAGCCAAAAGGCCACCAAAAACAACACACCAACGCCAGACCCACCTGAAGAGTCCCTGGTCCAGTCATGAGTAGAAGTGGTAGAACAGTGAAGGCACCCTGCTCTAACTGGGTCACCTCCCCTTCCATGTTACACAGGACAGCGTACAGACTCCCTGCCCTTCCTGTCATGTCTGTCCGCTTTACAGTGATCTCCAGGGCTAACCTATCATCTACACGACAACAGGGAAAACTCCCTTAGAAATGAATTCGAAAGAAATGGAGCTGATAATAACTTCAACCGATATCCCATTCGTTGTGATACAAAACAAGGAAATAAATCAGCAAACTGTTGAAACTCGATCTTAGCAAGATTCGAACGTTCATCTGTATTGGTAAATGACATTTCCGCCACCAAAAATTTGGGTACTAGTAAGTCCAAACTCCCCTTCTAGTGTTGGTTTGGTAAAGTTTAGCTTCTTCATAATGCCATGGTACATAGATGGTAACTAATACAAAAGAACAGTAAATAAATAATACACAATACACTGATGTTCATAACTGTCTATAGATATCACAATCATCATACATGCAATCCATGTGGTCAACAATTCATAGTACAGGAGCCAGGTCCTGAAAAATTTGATTTCGTTGCACCCACTTTACAGAAAAGGTTTGACCTAATTTTCTGGTAGAGGGGTCTTTGGTCCATCACCTAGTATGATTTTTATGCTCAAATTGTGGTATCACTTTTTTGCTAGCTTAGCATAAAGGTAGAACGCGTATTCTGCACAGGTGAAAAAATTCAATTTTCCAAGGGGGAGGGGCAAAAAACTAAACATCAATATTTTTCCATCAAAATTGGTAGGCTGGTACAACTTTTCATGGGAAATACATAAATGTTCATTTTTTCCCAAAATTTTACCTTTGTCCAAAAGTTATGTGTCTTAAAAGTTCGATTTTTAGACATTTTTTGTACCAAAAAACGAACTGTTTACTTTGCAAAATCAGACAATTAATTGTGCTACCTACGGGGCCTTGCCTGATGAGTTAGACCTACCGTCCAAATCATACCCTCCATATCAACCTTTAAATCATCAAAATCTGTCAATGCGATCCGGAGATATGAATGTGTGAATGTTGACACATCTGTCATATTCGATTGCCAATATCGTCGCTAAGGCCGTTGCTAAGGCCGTTGCTAAGGAGGTTTTGGATCATACTCCACAACAAAACTGCTATGCAGAACAAACTTTTCCGATGTATTTTGCTCTGGTTATCTCAGTAGAAGTCTAAGGAGAAAATTTGTTTTGTTTATTGTTAAATAGATGCAGGAATACTGTTTTTAACGTCATTTCTTTCAGAATCATTAGCAAAACTGTTGCTAAGGCCGTTGCTAAGGGGGGCATTTAGTCATGTTTCAAGCAAAATACCGCAGTTGAGAGTCAATATTTTTGGCACATTCTGCTCATGTCATGTCGTAAACCATGCATAACTCAAAATACTTTAATTGTTTGATTGATTAGTTGGTTGGAAATATTAACTGGGGCTCTGCATGGGGGATATAAGGATACTTGAAAAGAATTATGCTGATTTCACATATTTTTATTGTTCCGCCCTAATGTCACTAAGTAGGTACCTTATCAAATCGCCGCATATATCTACTGCTATGTTGAGCACAATGAAAAAGGCTCTGCATGGGGGTTATCAGGACACCAGAAATGTGATTACACAGGACACATGGATGCAAATCTATGTCATATACAACGTATTGCAAAGTCTCTGACAAACTGTTAATGTATGTTAGAATGGAACAGTATATCATAGGATCTACAAAATACACCAACACACAAGGATTAGCAAATACTTTTGAAACACATATTCACAAAAAGAAGTTCTTTTTTTACTAATTGTGATACAATATGCAGGATCGGTCAGATAAACAGATTCTGGTCAGGCCTAAAACTTGGCATATTAGTTTAAAAATTAAACGAAACCGGCTCCTGCAGTTCAAGTGAAGACGTTAGGGGACCCAAACATACACCTCTTACTCTCTGCCATCTTTCTCAGTTACATATGTGACAAGTTTGAAAGTCCTATCACGGAATGCAGTGGATTTATCAACTTTCCTCGAGTTGCATAATTAGTATTTCACTGTGTACATTGTTACTTGGGCACATTTACCTAAAATCATGACGATCCATCTACATGTTCTCGACTTATTCTCGTCCAAAGTTTGAAAGGAAATCGGCGACTGCAGTTCCAAACAATCCGCTAAGGGGTCCAAACTTACAGCACTTACTCTGTCCCAAGGGCTATCTGCCACTCAAAAATCACAACCACAGCATGTCCAGAACTCGAGATATAAAAAAAAAATGAGGTTCTGCTGCAGTACCTTAGCAAGCCGCTAGGGGGCCATTATCAAACTTGACCTTCGTTTTTCCGACCCCTAGCTACCTACCGAATATCATCCGAATCCATCCAAGGCTTCTCGAATTATGCTATTAACACACACACACACACAAGGCTTCTCGAATTATGCTATTAACACACACACACACACACACACACACACACACACACAAGGCTTCTCGAATTATGCTATTAACACACACACACACACACACACACACACACACACACACACACACAAGGCTTCTCGAATTATGCTATAAACACACACACACACACACACACACACACACACACACAGACTTACAAGCCCAAAACATAACCTTAGCCATTCTTGGAAAGGTAAAATGAAAGCTGCCCGACTCAGCCTGCGCACGCGCACTTTTCCTGATGTCTAGGTGCACCTCACTGGTCCATGTACTGGCTTTACATATACGAGGGGCGTGCAATTAGTAATGGTCCTGACCCATTTCCCATAGCAGGAGATTAATGAAACTTGGCACAGTTATTAGTCTTTCTCTTCATAGGAATCACCCAGAGTTATGCATTTCTCCCATCGTTTCATGCAGCTCTGGACACCGATTATGTAGGACACCCCAGGTTGGTCCTCCAACTGATGCCTCATCAATGGCACAAGAGGGACGACCAGGTCTGGGAGCTGTTTCCACAGACTTCCAGCCACGTTTGAATTCAGGATGCCAGCGTTTTACAAGGTCATATGATGGGGCATCATCACCATAAGTTTCATTTATTTCATCAAAAGTCTTCTTTGGTGTGCATCCTTTCAAATACAAAAACCGGATCACTGCGCGACACTCAACTGGTTCCATTTCACACCTGGTCCATTTCGCACCTGACTAAGTTCAAACACCAGTAAATCAGAAACCACAATTAGTTCAGAGCTGTCTTTTGCAACATAACCCATAGAGATATGAATTATTACACATACAAAATTTCATTTAGATCAGACAACTGGAAGTGGGTCAGGACCATTACTTATTGCACGCCCCTCGTACATGTGCATGTTTCATGATGTCGACTTTTACTGGCTGCATTGAACTGTTACCACCTATGAAGCATCGAAAGAAATAATGGCAGTGGTTAAGAACAGATTTTAGTATGATCAATAGTTCCTAAATTCTGAGTAGTTCAAGTAATTTCCAATGTTACCTGCACCTGTGCAGAAAAAGTTATTTCGAGCCCTTACACTTCAAGCTGGGCAGCGCCTCAGACAGTGCTAGACAAGCTAGATCTAAGATGCCTGCCATCGAAAACATCTACGAACAATCACAGGGCACCGATGGCCAAATAGTCTTATTTCAAACAAAGCACTATACAAGTTGTGCAACACAAGCCCACTGTCTACAAAAGTAAAACATGCCAGATGGGCTATGTTTGAACATGTATTACGAATGTCAACTAACAAACCTGCCCAACAGGCCTTGAACTTTGCCTTAATCGGCTCCAACACCTACAGAGCTCGAAAAGGAAGGCACTGCAAGAACCTAAGGGCAGACCTCAAGGAAAGAGGTCTTGGACCATTGCGGTCTGAAAGAAAACTGTGGGAGCTCAGGAAGCTAGCGATGAATAGGACGCAGTGGAGAGAGATGAAGAAAGACTGAGTGCTGAGTGTCCAGACCACTGCAGCAGCACTGCATCAGCAGATTTGCCAGTTTGCAAAAGTTTACGTCTTTTGCATTGAAACATAGCTGAGGTCTGCACTTAATTAATACTTGCATAAACTGTATTAAATAGCACCAGGTAGTGCCAAATGCCTTCCTGTTCTGCCCCTCCACCCCCACCCCCCACCCCATACCAGTGGCCATACATTCTGTGCTTTCATGCGGTCTATGTGCTGTTGAACGCCTAACAAAGTTGTAATCTGGTTGTGTCCCACTTTCTGGCCTAAAACAGCCTCCCATCAGCTCACCTAACGTGTTGCATATTCTGGACCATTTGTACAGCATCAGTTTTCTGGCCAAGCATAGCCTCCCCGATGTTAGTGTGATTACTAATAAATGAATATGTCTTCATCTTGTCTGACATCCGTTGGTTGCTTTTGACAGTCGAGACTGCCGAGCCCTCAATCACAACTTTGTGACTGTGCGAATAAGCCGGGGCCACGAGCTATACTCCAGTCGCAGCTTGTAATTTGACTTGTGTATGGCTGACAGAGTTGGAAAATCATGTGTCCGTGGCAAACACCAAAAATAATCCAGACTATTGTATATCTTCATCAGTTTCAAACAGACATTGGCACATGACTTGACACCTTCCCTTTTTTGTCTTGCACGCTCTTTGTTGTTTCATTGACATACAATGTACCATCTTAGGTGAGTCTTCAGTGATGCTATCTTGCAGTTGCAAATGACAATTTTTGCCTGCCTGTGGGTCTGAGAAGCCAAACTTTCCAAGCGAAGAACTTCTTCTTCTTCCCGTTAATGCCCACAATCTTGGCGAAGATTATACTGGCATGTTTGGGGGTGGTGACGCTCGCACTTGCAGACGCAATACTCGCACTTGTAGACGCATTACTCGTTAGTCCATTAAACAGTCCATGGTCGATACCCTTGAATCCGTCCGTTGTCAAGGTAAGTTGTTATGAAGCAGAGGCCCGAGACACAAACGTGTCTACTGTGGCGGCCTCGACTGTCTCTGCTGGTAAACCATTCCAGTCCTTGATTGTTCTTGGCAAGAATGACCCATCTCTGTATAATGTTCTGGTGGTGATTTGCTTGAACTGGCAGTTGTGCTTGCGGCGTTGTCGTGTTGGGGGCGGTACTAGTTTGCTGCTGATGACTGGGCACTGGACTATCCCGTGATGGATTTTGAATAGTGTGCCCAAACGTGCTGTTTTCCTGCGTTGTTTCAGTGACTGCCAACCTAATGTACTCAACATACTGCTCACACTAGATGTATTGTGGAACTTGTTAAGTACAAATCTTGCTGCTCTTCTCTGAACGGCCTCTATCTTGTCGATGTTCTTCTTAGTGTGTGGGTCCCATACCGACGATGCGTATTCAAGGACAGGTCTCACAAAGGCTTTATAGGCTTTCTCTTTAATTCTGACGGAGCTGATCTTTAGGTTTCTTCTGAGGAAGCCCAGAGTTTTGTTAGCTTTTGTGACCATGGTGTTTATATGGGTATCCCAGGTAGCATTCTCACTCATTGTTGTTCCCAGGTACTTCACTGTTGAAACAGTCTCCAGGGTGTGACCATGTAACACGTAGGAGCGTTGAAATGGCTTCCGACTCCTAGTGATTGGGAGATGAACACATTTGGCAGGATGAAACTCCATGTCCCAACTGTTCTCCCACTGTTCAAGCTTGTGAAGGTCAAGTTGAAGCTGGTCTTGTTCTTGACTGCTGGTAATGATTCTGTAGACTGCAGTGTCGTCTGCGAACAGACGTGACATTGATGACAGCTTGTCTGGTAGATCATTAATGTACACTAGGAATAAGCAAGGGCCCAAGACCGAGCCCTGGGGGACTCCTGATCTGACACTGACAAACGGAGAGTAATGACCGGATACCACTACAGCTTGGCGGCGGTTTTGAAGGAAACTGGTTATCCAGGCATGAGGAAATCCAGAACTGAAATGCAACAATGATAACACTCTGCATTTGCCCCATCTCGGAAATCCTTTTCTTGCCTCCATAAAAAATAGGGGTATTTTTTTATAATTTACGTGTCTGTGTTTGTGTTTCCTGATATTTATGGTCAGCATAACTTAAGAACCTCTGGATGGATTGTAATGATGTTTCGTATGTGAATAGGTGTTGAGAAGACAAAGGTTAAGATCGATTATGGGTCCCCTGGTGTGTGAACCTGGTAGTACAGCATGCTTAGGTCTTTTGTATCTGTAATGTCCTGGACACTTCTATGATCATGATATTTTAGTGGCAGATATTTCTTGAAACAAGAAAGATGCTGTGCAGGTTAAAGCCCCTAGCAGCTTGCTCTAGGAGCTGGAATATAATTTTTAAAACATTGATAAGGATACTAGTATTAGTTTTAATTAAACAAAGTAATACGCAGTCGGTCCACAATGACAGGTCACGATAGTGAGGATATGATTTGTATAAGTATTGAGGAAAATCTGTAATTCTAGTGTTTTACATAAGAGGACTTTTATGCACATTCAGTATAATTCATGGCAGTGAAACATTGAGAATTTGCGACTTAACATTAACAGAATCTGATACTAATGATGTAAATAAGATTCTAGTTTGCATAATGTCAAACTACCATAATTTCTTTGTAGTAAACTTTTGGGATAACAAAATTGTTCCATGTGTTTAAGTTAGAGTTAAATGACTTGTGTAAAATGTGCAAGTCAGTTGCTCCAGACCCTTGCGATTTACATCATTTAGTCCTGTCTATTGTAAGCTCCTCGCAAATCATCCCCTAGGTGCGAAGAGAGTAGTGGGTCCACCCAATACCTGTCCTGATGGCAGTTGTTTAAAAAAATGCACAAAACTCTTCACATCATACTTGCCATACGTCCCCCTGTGTGATTACTGCAGCCAGGTGCCAGCTCCTTCCACGCTTTTTAAATAAGTCTGTCATCTGCTCTCTAGACTTTAATGGAAGGAATTAATATTTTATGTGTTCGAGTGTTCCTCTGTGTTTTGTACTTCAGAAAGACTACTGTCTATCTCAGCACATCCTTCAGAGACAATCTCAATCAATCTCATGGCTATGGTTGTTTGTGAGTCAGTTGCTTACCACCGTTCCTATAAACCCTTGGGCCACACACTGGTGCATACATGTATTAAGCGGGGGGCCAGTCTACTGTTTGTGTTATTGTTAGTGTGTGTAATGCTATCATACTCTTTCCTAAATGTTGCATGGTAGGGAGATAATGCATTGTGTCCAACTTTTAAAGTTACTTTAGTATGACACTGTCAGGTATCAAACTCACAACCTACCAAGGTGAATACTCCATTGGCCTTCGCACCAGTAGTATACCTGCACTGTTCCTAATTTATCAAGCAATGTGCACAAACTTAATAAGATTTTCCTTTTGTTATTCACATTACGTTAGTTAATTGGTCTTTCTAAATAAATTGTTTATATGAAATAGCTCTGTTCCCATGTAACTTGTAATTTGAATACCATGCAGATCCGTGTGCAAACTGTTTTTTTGCAGATCCCATATACTGTTTCATTCTAACATAGATGTCGGAGATCATATTTGGCAATATGTTGTATTTAACACAGTTTTGTATCCATGGTATCACATTTCTGGTGTCCTGATAACCCCCATGCAGAGCCTTTTTCATTGTGCTCAACATAGCAGTAGATATATGCGGCGATTTGATAAGGTACCTACTTAGTGACATTAGGGCGGAACAATAAAAATATGTGAAATCAGCATAATTCTTTTCAAGTATCCTTATATCCCCCATGCAGAGCCCCAGTTAATATTTCCAACCAACTAATCAATCAAACAATTAAAGTATTTTGAGTTATGCATGGTTTACGACATGACATGAGCAGAATGTGCCAAAAATATTGACTCTCAACTGCGGTATTTTGCTTGAAACATGACTAAATGCCCCCCTTAGCAACGGCCTTAGCAACAGTTTTGCTAATGATTCTGAAAGAAATGACGTTAAAAACAGTATTCCTGCATCTATTTAACAATAAACAAAACAAATTTTCTCCTTAGACTTCTACTGAGATAACCAGAGCAAAATACATCGGAAAAGTTTGTTCTGCATAGCAGTTTTGTTGTGGAGTATGATCCAAAACCTCCTTAGCAACGGCCTTAGCGACGATATTAGCAATCGAATATGACAGATGTGTCAACATTCACACATTCATATCTCCGGATCGCATTGACAGATTTTGATGATTTAAAGGTTGATATGGAGGGTATGATTTGGACGGTAGGTCTAACTCATCAGGTAAGGCCCCGTAGGTAGCACAATTAATTGTCTGATTTTGCAAAGTAAACAGTTCGTTTTTTGGTACAAAAAATGTCTAAAAATCGAACTTTTAAGACACATAACTTTTGGACAAAGGTAAAATTTTGGGAAAAAATGAACATTTATGTATTTCCCATGAAAAGTTGTACCAGCCTACCAATTTTGATGGAAAAATATTGATGTTTAGTTTTTTGCCCCTCCCCCTTGGAAAATTGAATTTTTTCACCTGTGCAGAATACGTGTTCTACCTTTATGCTTAGCTAGCAAAAAAGTGATACCACAATTTGAGCATAAAAATCATACTAGGTGATGGACCAAAGACCCCTCTACCAGAAAATTAGGTCAAACCTTTTCTGTAAAGTGGGTGCAACGAAATCACATTTCTAGGCCTCTCTCAGGAATTGGCTCCTGTACTATCAAGTCCAAAACCAGTTTCCACAAACACTCACCAGTATTCTCCTTGGCTGTAATTGAGACCCTGTACATGTTATCGCCTGCAGCTGTGGCCAGCTGCGCCAGGTGCAAGGAGAGAGCACCTGACAGCTGTTTCAGGCCTGCCCTGTCCCAGCAGCACCTGTACAGTGGTGTGACATGGTACACACTCAGGCTGCACCTCACAAGGCTGCTCCAGTCTGGTGGGGCTGCAACCTACGGAAAACAAAACGGGCAATTTTGCAAGTCTCTCATAGTTATACATGTTGGGCAGCAACACTGAATTGCTGATATCAGTAATAATTAATGATGTGATGGACAGTCAGGATCGGTTTACTGTTGATATTAAAGTGTCAAATTAAGTACCTGTGTCTGACTAAGTACCTCAGTAAAGAGAAGAAAACTGAAGTGTTACTGCCAAGTGTCATAGTTATTGGAACTAGCCCAAACTGTAAGTACAACATATCCAATAGTATAAGGCAGAACCGTTTAAGGCAGGAAGAAAGAGTAGTAGCGCAATGAAAAAGATGGGAGGATGATACATATATCAGGCATGACACTATTAAACTTAAAGTCAAACACTGAGAAAAGCAGAAAACTGACAACAGTACCCACCTCTGCTGTGTTGGTTCTGTCTGCAGCAGGAGACACCATACTGCGAGTCCTCGGTGTCCTGTAGGGCGTGTATTTCCTCTGGAGGTACCCCCTCTGGACTGTTCTGTTCAGTTTGCTGACACTTAGACTGGCACCCCCCTCCCCATGCGGTGTGTCTTTTGCACCTGTACCTGGAAAGAGTTTCAGCAACAATTTCATTTTAGATACGTTGATGAAGGTATCGGCAACATTTTCATCTTAGTTCTGTTTGCTAGTTTTGCTGCTAGTTAGTTTCAGATCAAGGACTGCTCGAGAAAGATGGTGGCCTAGCAGACCAGACTGGCTGATGTCTGCCAGAGGTGGAGAGCCTTTATTTGTGGACAGACGGACTGCCACTATGGCTACTAGCTATATCATATATGGGACTGAGTGAGTGAGTTACATGTAGCTAAAGTTGTAACTTCATTTACAAAGGTAAATTAGAATCTAGAGTCATGATGTGTTACATTGCATGTAATTTGCATAAATTGCATGTACTAAGTAACTTAATTAAAGAAAAAAAGGTCATGATTTATTTCACTATTACAGAGGTTCTAAACAAACAAACAAACAAACAAACCTGCACCATGCCGTGTGTTCCTGAGGGTGTTCCTCTCCGAGCCAGGTGAGGATGATACACCTGTGACAGGTGTGCTGACATCGTGGTCAGGTGTGTCAAAGTCCTCAGGCATGTTTCAATTATAGTCAGTCTAGGAAACTGTGGTAAAAAGTATGGAATACAAAAAATATTATAAAAGTGTTTTTACTCCTTGTTGTATCAATTTTTCTTGACTAAATTTTCTTAAATTTTCTTATATCCAGAATCCTAGGCTTAAAGATGGCTTTTTCGTTAGTCAAAATAAAATTACACCTTCCCTTTTCTTCATAGATGCCCATATTTTCATCACCAAGTATGTAAATGAGCGTTTTGGTTTGGCCCCCCTCCCCACCACTTCAACCTGTGCCAGTTATCTAAATTCTTCTTCTTCTAACAGGTATGCAGCACTTTTCTTGCACATGAGAAATACAAATAGTTGTACAAAATCTAAACATCATCATTAGCTTTCAATCTGCCCTAAAATGGAAGCACATCGATCAAAATAACAACTCACGCATATCACACTGTCACAGCTCACAACTCTGGTTCAATCCTGCCGCCCAAACTGGTCCGAACGTTTGTCTTCCTATCGCTTCATCTGATTGGTCAATTTTAAGGGATAGTACATTACTATTACATTATGGGTATGAGTAAAATATCGGACAAAGACCAAATTTGCACCATGCATGCGTCCAACTATAGACCACAGATTATCTCTCAGTTTTGGAGAATTCTCGTAACAAATATCTCTGGAGGAGGACAATATCTATCTCCCTTCAGACACCTACTTCAGCTCACCTAGGTACTAATGTATTGTCCCTTACATCCCATGAGCCACCACCGTTACCTTTGACCTTTTCAAAATGGCGGCAAGATTTGGAGTTCGATGTCGGAACACATAAACTTTTACGATTTTATCGACGTAGCAAGACATTTGCTTCATATTACTGACGGCATACCAGAGCAGAGATGCGTTTTCGAGCCAAGATCGTCGATATTGCGTGCATACAGCATTTTACGCGTGAGTATTTCCACGTTTTGTGGTATGATGTCGAGACTCGATGCAATCAGAGATTTTTGATCATAGCTACTTATTTGTAGCAAGATTCAGTTCTTGGCCTTTCGTGTCAAAATCATGTATGATATTTTGCGGGGGATAAATTGCAAACTTCGTAGTCGTTAAATGATGCAAAATATAGTTTATTGTGTATATTTTAAGGAAATGTATTTTTAAGGGGAAAACTTCCGGCATGTGATTAAAACTTTTTATGTCGCGGAACCGGTTGCTAAGTTTACTAAAGTTCCTCAGAGGGGACCCCCAAAATGGCGACAGCTCGGGAACATGTGGATCCTTTGGACGCTGCTTTCGACGACATCTTCCTTGCCGAAGAGAAGTTCACAAACCAAGGCTACCAGGAGGGATTCGAGCTTGGGAAGAAAGCAGGGATAGAGGAAGGACGCGTCATGGGGATCAGCCAGGGCAGATCTGTGGGATCAGAAGTTGGGTTCTATCACGGATTTGCTTGCTCATGGAAAGTTATTTTGGAAAGCGACTCTTCCAAAGGACCTCGAGCACTGAAGGCTGTAGACGCACTCTTGGAGCTGATCTGGAGAATACCCATCCGGAACAATGAGTATCCTACTCTTACAGAAGACATGGACAGGATAAGGGCCAAGTTTAGACAATTGTGTTCACTGCTCGGAGTGTCTGCTGACTTTGGTAACACTAAAACGTCACTTTCGTTTTAGAAATGCGGAACCAAAGATGTGCTTTCTCAAGAACTGCGTCATACAAAATCACAAATGCAAGACAGTGGGACAGAAAACTCAGATGATCAAGAAATTTTGATTATTTGAAGTTTGCTGTCAGCGCTTCTCAATTGCATAATGTGCAAGTATTTTTAGTTTTACAGCTATCATCTTACGAAAGAGATTTGTATGTGACATCTGTCTGCCAAACTGTGCCTTTATGATGGGGATCTGTTACTATGATAGCAACGGATCGGATTGAGCAAGACTGACGTTGTCGTCTTCTACATGGATAACCTGCTGCAACCTTGTCCTCAGATGACCTCAGATGACACTACAACTTACAAGTCCTTCTACACAACAACCCTGTCACAGTTTGTGATACTAGTAACTGTGTAAGAGTATACGGAAAGCCAAGCGGATTTTATGTAATTTTTATATGACTTTTTCTCGCCACCATGTTACGCATACCAATGTGTGGTAAAACTGATCATGTTTATGTATACCAGTGTATCTTGTTAGTACTATATGATCCTTTTTGTGAACACTTTGCTTACAAAAAGAGACTTGATGCCAGGAAATGGTCATTATTTAGCAAATCAACTGAGGTACATGTATGAAGATCAGCCTTACATTATTATACTAGTTAGTTGTTACTACATATGCATTTCTCAGACCTCGCATAGAAATCAAAACTAGAATGGAATGAACAAATGTAAATGATTGGTTGAGTTTTATGATATCAGTAGCTCTCTTTACCTCACAGGATAAATCTCAGCCAGATACATTTGCTACATTTTTTTTTGGTGAAGAACTTTCACCTTACCCATTTCACCTCCTAATCATCTCACAATGTAGTATAGGTACTTATAAATATAATCAGTCATTTGAAAGTATGAAACTGTCAGTAGGAAAGCAAGTGTAGTATATTGGATATTATATAGTGTAGCTTAACACTGAGACATTGTTTGATTGTGTCTGCAAATAATGCCTTTCATGGCCTATATATTAACTCTTCCAAATTGCAGTGATGTTTTTTCAATTAACCCCCCCCCCCCCCAAAGGCTCATGAAAAACCATAATTTTGATACTGGTTGAGATTTACAACAATACTTCTACTAGTTCTACACATTCATTAAAGATTTGTTGTCGGTTCAGTAGTAATGGCAGTGAGTCGATTGTTTTGATGACTTTCCATGCTAAAATTGGTTTTCACTTAGTTTTATAAGATGAAATTGAGATGTGACCGTTGTTTGCTGCTTTACAAGAAGGTGCTACCTTGTCACTAAAAATAAAGTGATGACTTTTACGTGTGTGTAGTACAGTACATGATTTTTGTTCCTACTCTTTTTTAAGTTATATCCACAAAGAAGCCAACATTAAGGCTTAGACAAGACAATTCCATGCTGTATACTTTATATCTCATAATTCAATCTTGTCGGTAAACATTCTGGTATGACTGTCTTGAGTTGACAGCAAAACTACTACAAAAATGTAGTAGTTTTGGATACAGATTACATTGCATTACATGACATGCACTTGATTAAAGCCAATTGCTTATTTCATTTATTTCATGAAAGCGACATACATCTGTAAATTTCATTTTCAAGGTCTAGAAACACAGGAAGCTCTACTAGTTTCTGGCACTGCAATCCAAATCATAACAGACATATTAACAAGAAGTTATAACAGGCATATTTGGTTGTTTGCACTATCCAAGAACACAGAATCTGACTACCTTTTTCCAAGATATAAAAATATATTCTCCAAGCAGAGTTTTGGTAGGTGGGACAGTGGCCAGGATTTCTAAAACCTCTGCTTGGAAAATACGAAATAACTTCTGCATCCCCCTTTACAGGAGTGGTATCTACCATCTCCAAGCTGTGTAAGACCTGCACCTTTCGACTGACTCCTGGGAAAATCTACTTCATCCTGTCTGAACAGGTGGCCAATGGTGGGGTCAGTATGTGGTGTGAGCTTCCACAGGTGAGATCATACTGATTTATAGGCTGTAGCCTACACTGTAGCAGAAGAACAGGCTTTTAGCTAGGATTTTATTGTAGGGGATCCATATTTCTCAGCAAGACGTGGCAAGTGATATACTATCATATAGGCACAACTGTTGTAGGGGGGCTGGGGCATCCACCTTCCATGGAGTGTATTTTTAGGTATAAGTGACATTAACCTAGGTGTAATGTAATGTGTTTGTATAGGTTTCTAATGACACCAGGAAGACATAGTACAGTAGAAGCCAGTTAATTGCACAACGGATTAACGCACACTTCTGTTAACTGCACGGAATCCCCAAATCGGTGCGGCCCAGCTGGATAACTTCGCATTATTGCACCAGCCGGATAATTGCACAAAGTTCACTGGCAAATAGGCTGTGCAATTAAGCGGCTTCTACTGTATATACATTGTACTCACTAATGGAGATATTTCCGTTAAACAAAAGAAAGCTAGAAAGGCTGGACTCCAGGCTAACATTTCTGCCCCCCATGCAGGCCAACTTCTTTGACCAGTTCCAGATGGAGGGCGTGTCTGCTGAGGATAATGAGATTTATCTGGAGCTGGTCCCAGACAACATGAGCAGGGCGCTGAAGTCTGCACAGGCCGCAAAACTGGTCAAGATCAAACTCACCAAGAAACATGCAGCATGTCTTACCTTTGATATTGAGTTGGTAAGTCTTAGATCACACCAGTTTATTTGAATGAATATATGAATGAATGAATGGACGCATGGCGGATGATGAATGAATGAATGAAAATTAAATAAATGTTTCCATTGAACAGCTTAGTCTACCAGCAAACTTTAAACTTCAAAATGCAGGAAATAGTGTTCAGAGGGTCTAGATTTCGCCGCTTGATAGAATTAAAAATTGAGGTGACGGAAAATGATTTCAGGCTGGCTACTACCCAGGTTAAAACTTAAAAGAAAGTGATATTCTACTCAATATGAAAGTTGAAATAACCTTATTGTGGTTACTGTTATAATTGTTGTCCATGTTAGCCCTCCCTGACTAACCAGTCCAGAACTGTTGTCCATGACGTACCCGTGAACGTGATCGCTCGCCGACTGTGGGGAGAGTACCAGGAACCGGCCATGCCGCAGTTTGACGTGGGTCTCTTTTATCCTACTATGCTGGTTTGATAAAATGATACATACTAATGAATAAATAAAGGTTCAAACAAGCAAAGAAACAAATATTGCCATTGCAAGTGATGATGTAAATAGTGATGTTATGTTTCATGTTTGATGTTATGTTTCATGTTGGAAGGCCCCAGTCTCTCCATGATCGTATAGAATAGAAAAAAAACTTGTATATACGTATAGATCTTCAGATCTTTTACAACAAAGATGTCACATATAACATCAAACTTGTAATGATTTAAAAGATACAATGATAGCTGATCATTCACAATCACAACATACTTTCAAAACCAAATAAGTGCAAATTATTCCAGAACGATTCCAGTAAAGTATCATAAAGAACAAGCTTTCCATATTGACAGAAACCAAAGAAAAGCAGTCTACTATTATCTTTTATGCCTTGTATGAAATTTTATGATGTCACATTGCTGTTTCAGGTGAGTGTATACCTGCCTGCTCTCAAGACCATCAAAACTGTGGTGGAGAAGATGAAGAACTTGTCAAACTTTCTGGTAAGAATTTAAAAAAAACTTGAAGTAGTTACAGCTTCATACATTAGTAGTTTTTGATAGAAAATAATTCTTAATACATGCATGATAGAGTTAAGATATCATTTGAACACAGGAACAATATTATTTTCTTTGCACGTGTACAAATGTACCTCTACTGCTGTGTGAGCCTTTCCATGTATGGTAGAGTCCAGACTGACACAGTGTGATCTTTGAAATCAGTCACCACCACATCTCCACCTGGTGACACAGCAACACCATAGGGACTTACCATGCCACTTCCAATGTGACACAGAAATCTGCCCTCACTGTCAAACATTTTCACACAACCATTTCCAATGTCAGCCACAATGATGTTTCCCATCCCATTAACACAAATGCCTTGAGGATATTTCAGCTGACTTTTATCAGATCCAAACTTGAACTTGAAGTTCTCCTCTCTGTCCAAGAAATGGACACAATGATTGTTACTATCAGTGACCAGAATGTTTCCCTCCCCATCCACAGCGACACAACATGGCCACCATGGCTCTGGTGACCTATGACCTGAACCATATGTATCCATCTCTGAACCATCTTGGTCAAACACTCGAAGTCGACCGTCTTTCCCATCATACTCTGTGACAAGTATCTGTTCTGTTGCCATAGATACAGTAATGCCACGGCCGGTTTCAACAAATGGAAGATCAATTTCGACCAAACAGGTACCTTCCCTGGAATACTGCACTACATGATCATCACCCACCACCCACAGGTTGTCATTTCTATCTACAGCAACATCCCATGGTTTTACCTTTTTACCAGTTTCTCCAGGCAGAGTTGTTGTGAACTCTCTGACATAAACACCATCCATTGTGAACATCTGGATTCTGGTGTTCCCCCAATCAGCAATGTAAACTTCATTGTCCTGTGAGACAACTACACCCGAAGGACAGGTAAATTCCCCCCTGCCTGATCCTTCTCCCCCAAAGCTTACTTTCCTCACCCATGATCGTCCCTTTCTGATTAGTCGGACACTTTCCACCAGTTGCTTGGCAGTTAGCAGCTCCTCTATCATGGTCTCCAATGGCATGTTCTTGTTGGTCTCCTGAAGTTGCTGGATTTTCTCGTTCATTTCTGCCTTCTGTTGCAGGAAGACTTTCTCCGCTTTCTCATTTTTGTCTTTCAACATCTGTACCTCCTTCATCAAGGCATCTACTTCCTGGCTGCTTGTAAGCAACTTCCTCTGCATCATCTGAAGCTGAACTTTTACCTGTTTGGATTTCTCTCTAGTTTTTTGTACAGTCGACTGTACTTGTCTGTACGGCATGGTGATGTCTTTCTTTTTCCCTGGGGTTCCCTCGGCAGCCAGGAACTTCTTTATTCTGGCATCCTTGCTCTTATTTGTCTCCTTCAGCTGCTGGAACTTCTCCTTCAGTTCCAGGAGGAGTTTTTGTGGTTTCTCATCTTCCTCTTTCAGCACCTTAACAGCACCGGTACCTTTCAGCATCTTCTGGGCATCTCCCTGCCTGCCTGTCAGCACCTTTGCCTGTTTGGATTTCTCTCTAGTTGTTCGTACAGCTGACTGTACTTGTCTGTACAGCGTTGTGATGTCATCAGTCCTGTCTGTACAAGCCTGGTCCTCTCCACCAGTCACAGCCAGGTCTAGGCCTCTCAGGCTGGAACGGTGCACATGTCTGCTGGGGGATGGTAGGGCCAGCAAGTTGCCAACAGAAGTGGTACGGTCCAGTCCTGTTCATTAGGAATGATGGAGTAAGTAACTTAATGAAATATCAGATACTTGCCACTGTGACTAGTATATTTGCCATTACATTTGCAGTTTTCCTGTTAAAATTGTACAGCTATTAAGATTAATCAATTGTTGGCAAATGTATGCACTTGAAAGGAAGCTGTCTGCCTGACAAGAACAATACATAGCTGAAACTATGACACACTTTGCTCACAAGTTTTGGAGACAATTTGGGACAGAGTCAAAACTTTAAAGACAATGTCTTGACTCTAAATTTATGTGTAAAGCGGGCCCATGAGTCATTTTTTTACCTTGCCCCAGTCCGTCTCGTACTCGCACATAGTCTTCATGCTTCACGTGGAGCCTCACGATCAGCTGTGCACCCTTGACCTTGTCCTGTAGGTGTTCTGAGATGAGGATGTGTGAGAGTTGTTGAGACAGGCTGCCCTCCCCCACCCTGTAGTGGTTGTGGTAGAACCTGTCCACATCAGTCTGGCGTAGGAACGCCAGGAAGAGGATGAACGACCCTGTGATAGCATCCTTCAACAATGCTTTGTGTGACAGGAAAATTTCTCGTGTTTCCTCGTAGCGTCCGCGGTCTCTAAGTACATCAACAGTGAATAGTGTTCTCTCCAGTTCTATGAGCCGTTTTCTGATATAGGTGTCATCATCCTGCCCTCCAGCGGCAGTTGGTTGTTGCACCATGCCCAGGTTTAGTTGCACAGGGAGGTCTGGAAGTAGACGGGTTTAAAGTAGATGTTATCTTGAGCTTTGACCAGCAACCTTACAGTCCATATTATTAATCTTAAGTCATATATGTTGGGTAGATGTTAGCTATTAAGTAAGTTGCTGGTTGTTATAAGATCCCTTTCTCAATGCTTATTAAAAGTTAACATGAAATGATATGACATAAAGTTGCCGATAAAGAAGACTATCTTTCCTCCTTCTGCCCTACCTGTGTTCGCCTGGAAGCGTTTTCTTGGCCTGTCTACCTCGTCATCTTGGAAAGGTTTCCTTTTGACCTCTTGCAATGGCAGGTGCACAGAAAGGTCTGGATTTGGACAAAGAGATGTTCAGCTGAATACCAATAAAGAGAAACAATTTGTATCTAAGCATCAAGGATCTTTCCTCAATCATGATCACATGACATTTTCAAAATCAAGTTTATTGTAAAAGGCTCATACCTGGATATTTGTCGTTCAGACTGTCCACCACATGTTGTAGCTCTGCATCTTGTAGGGCCTCCATCAGCACATGTATGGTGGCAGCGTTTCCCTCCCGCTTGTACCATTGCTGTAACAGGTCCATACAGCGAGACTTGTCATCTCGGTGTTTGCCATCAATGTTTTCTATGTCTGGTGTCTCAAACCCAAGATGCCAAGCCAGGTCCTTCCAGTCTGAGCTCACCTTGTTCTTTATGAAGCTAAAGTACCTCCCAACACCTACAAGGAAACAGATGGTATGGGAAAACATAAGCAGACTATTTACATTGCATATGTTATATACAATTATGCAAATTTATGTAGGAAATATGACAGCAATCCAAGAAGTGCTTTGCCCCCTCCATGGCTTAAAGCTAGTTTCCACAGTAGAAAGATCCATCTGATTCAACAACTGTCATGATATATCAGGGCTCGAAATACTGGGTGCATGTGCACCCAGGTGCACCCAAAATTGGAACTGTGCACCCAATTATTTTCTGTGGGTGCACAGGGTGCACCCAAATATTTTCTTACGTTTATGTATGAAAAGATATCGAAGTATACTAGTATACATAATATTCTTGACATCTAAGTGTTAGAAAGATAATAAAAATGTCTGTCATGGTACTTGTTCAAAAATTTGAAGCTTGTAACTAAGTTTTATTATTAGCTTTTTACTTAATTTTAAGTGGTGCACCCAAAAATGTTTTGGTGCACCTAATTTTTTTAGCTGGGTGCACTAGTGCACCTAATCCCAAAAATGAATTTCGAGCCCTGTATATATACTAGTTACCTTTGGAAAAATTAGTACCGTATATTCTCGAATAAAGTACGCACTTTTTTAACTTTTCAAAATTGAAAAGGTGCTACAAGTTGTTGCCAAAGTTGGGGTGCGTACTTTATTTGAGGTCACTGCACAGAGAAATGGTAAAAAAAGCCTAAAATAAAGCAAGGTGGAGCTACACTTCTAGTAATGTTTCAAAACATGCAGTCTTGTAGTTGTCTAAACATGAAACAAAGAAATTGTCTAAACATGATTTACATAAGATTGGCATTTGCATACAATCCTTTTGAGTTAGTGACTTTGACTTGTACAACTGGTTTTTCCTGATTTCTTCTACCAGTTCACAGTGATTTTTATAATTTGCAGTAGGCAATTCACAAGTTTATAGAGACAATGACAGTGTAAATGCAGGTTATTTCATGCAAAATAACCTGGGGAAAACATCATAAATTTGAATTTATCCAGTTAAAGGTCTGTTCAAAATTGAACAGAGAAGGGGTGCGTACTTTATTTGAGTTTTTCCATTTTACCTTTCAGTCCCAAAGATCTGTCTAAGACTTGTCCAAAATCAGGGGTGCGTACTTTAATTGGGGTGCGTACTTTATTCGAGAATATACGGTAACAGTAAATGCTATGTTGTCAATTGAATATGTAGTGCAATGATGTTAAATGTTTACAAAATGTTAAAGGATAAGACTCAAAGGATAAGTATAATTCAGACTCGTAGTGTGGAGTTTCTTACTAATCTTACTAATAGATGGATTGACACACAACCAAGGCTGCCAAACAAGCAGCCCTGACAATAGAACAACTACTTCACATTACCATGTATGATTATGTGGGTGGACTTTGGACTTAAAGCATTGAAATAGGCTACATTTATTTGTGACTATGATGATCTCACCTTGTTTAGACATGTTGCATACGTGACTCAGATTCACGTTTACATGTAGTTTTCTGGAAAAAAGGGCATAGACTATGTTTTATCTGTTAGTCGAAGCATAATTCTAAGAACAAATTAAATTAGCTATACTGATACTGGGAGTAGCCAGACAGAGCACTGCAATTAGTACCTTACAGAAGACTGAAACTCAACTGTTAATTTTTTAAGTTACAGAACAAAAGTCTAGCTTTACAACTTTTTAAGATGTTGCAGTTTTCTGACACACTAACATCAACTGGTAGTATGACTGACACCTTACCTTTCCTCAAGACAGAAAGCTGTTTCCTTGACTGCCTGTCGGGCATGGTGGCGTGTCTGGCTTCAGGTCAAGGTTCGTTTGAATAGTGACACTTGTGTATACAGGCTTTTTCATTTGGACACATTTTTCCCTGTTGTTTTCTCTGGCTACAGAACTTTCATGATTCCCTTTCCATATAATAAATTGTTAATCCGGCATAGTCGTAAGAAAGTGAATGAAGTCATTTCAGAGATAAGCTGTCCTATTTTGTAACCATGATTCTGTACTCAACTTTAGACACTCCCCTACTGAATACCTGTGCACGGTCTGTTGCACCTTTAATCCAAAACTTGCCTTGAGGTAAAGCAGGGTCTAGGTTCACAGGTGACTGGCTTTTAGAATGTTGTAGATCAACTTCTGCTATGAGATCTGTGTTAGATGAGAGTTATTCTTAGTTATACTAATAGACAAACTTTAAGATACAAAAAATGTATATAATAATACCAGAAAGCTGCACATGTTTCATGATGAATACTAGAGGCATTCTGAGCTCTACTAATTGATTTTTAAAAGAATGTGAATGGATTACACAGACAAGAATGAATTGCTAAGACAGGGTACAGTTTGGGGGGTATATTCTTAGACTACTAGAAGTGTTTTTATAACTAATGTTAATATATTAAGTCTTCTTTTCTTTCTGTGTTCTCATAAGTGGTCTTTAATAATTGCGTTTGTATAATTATGATCAGTAATAGAAAAAACACAGACTAAATTTCATTTTAAATCTTTATTGAACAACTTCCTAATGATAACAATTTATACAGCAAACAAAACGTAACACACTGTGCATGAGCTATACATGTGCAGGTAGACATTTAGATTATGTATAGTTAGCTCAAGGAGCTTATCTCCAACATAACCCACACTAGTCTGCATGAATACATGTCAGGTATTCTGATCCCTACTGAGAGATTTATGTAGGATGTAATGATTTCAACTGGCAGGGTGAACTAAAGTCTTAGTACATGTGTTAAAAGCAGTGCATAAGTGAGCTGTTATCACCTTAGTTCAGCATCTCAGACTATCAAGACACATGCCTCAGATACTGGTTGTTGCTAGTATGTACTATCAGGTAAAGTGTGTTATTAAGTATCGTTCAGCCTGCTAAGATAGTCTTTTGTCATCAAATTTACATTATGCAGCAGTATGAACAAGTCAGACAAAAAATATATGCATGTATATATATATTACAAACAATATGGTGTCTCAATCTGTTCTACTTTTCCTGCTTCAAAGTAGTAAACAGTCACTGAATTCTCTAAATTTTAGATACAAATCATTATCCGTGCTATATTGTGACTTTGAATTTATTCTACCTTTTGGCCATAATATTAGTTGTGACTAACAGTTTTTTGTGAGTGTGAAGATGATGATACAGAAAAAATTTGTTCATCTGTGGAGTTTTTGTATGTAATGAACAGTAAAATTCCTTCAATCAATTTGATGGGGCAATGGAAAATAGCAAGAACATTAACCCTTTGAACAAAACAGTTGAATGTTCTGTAAGGCACAGCACTAGTGTGTCCAGACTGATACAGTGTGATTATTTACATCAGTCACCACCACATCTCCACTTGGTGACACAGCTACAGCCCAGGGACATCCCATACCACTAATGTCACACAAGTCAAACATCATTTTCACATCACCATTTCTACCACAATAGTTGGCCACAATGACGTTTCCCATCCCATCAACACAAATACCCTGACGTGTCTTCAACTGACTCTCACCAGATCCCTTATTCCCAAACTTAACGTCCCCCTCTAGCTCTCTGGCCTGTATGTTCCCCTTCTCATCCACCGACCAAGACTCTGGTGACCTATGACCTGAACCTTGTAAACCATCATCATTCTGCCCATCATGATCATATTCTGTAACAGTCACCTGTCCTTTTGCCATATACATGTATACAGTTTTTCCATGGAAAAATTTGAATTTTAGAACAAACATTTGTCCCAAACAGGTGCCATCCCTGAAATACTGTACTCCGTGCCCATCACCCACCACCCACAGGTTGCCGTTTCTATCTACAGCAACTCCACTGGGTCTGAACTTTCCACCAGTTTCTCCTGGCAGAGTTGTTGTGAACTCTCTGATATAAACACCATCCATTGTGAACACCTGGATTCTGCTGTTACCACTATCAGCAATGTAAACCTCATTGGCCTGTGAGACAGCTACTCCATAAGGACCCATAAATTCCCCACTACCTGATCCCTCTCCCCCAAACCTTGCTTTCCTTACCCATGGTTGTCTCACCCTGCTTAAGCCAACATTTGTAGCTACGTCTTTCCCATGGGACTGAAACGCTTGTCCTGTATTTGTGGCTTCTGACGTTTCAACAGAATGTGTGTCTGACATGAGTTGTAATGGATCTTTAATCTGCTGACTTCCACTCCCCACCAGTTGCTTGGCAGTCTGTAGAGCTTCTGTTTTGGCCTCCACGTTCTTGCCAATCTCACGGTCCTCGGGTATGCTGGGGGGTGGCAGGATCGCTGGGTTGTCATCAACAGAAGTGGCATGCTCTAATCTAGTGTCTTTCTTCTTCACTGGGTCTTTTTCCTGACTTCCTTCTTCTACTGTTTGATTGGCAGCCAGCAACTCCTTTATCCTGGCGTCCTTGCTCTTATTTGTCTCCTTAAGCTGTTGGAATTTTTCCTTCAGCTCCAGGATGAGTTTTTGTGGTTTCTCATCTTCCTCTTTCAGCATCTTACCCTCCCTCCTAAGAGCATTTCCCTTCCTTCCTCTCAGCACCTGACCTGGAACTTTCACCTCTTGCTTAGATTTCTCTTTAGTTGTTTGTACGGCTGACTGTACTTCTCTGTACAGCGTGGTGATGTCTTCTGTACGTGGCTTGCCCTCTCTAACAGTCACAGCCAGATCAAGGCTGCTCAGCCTGGAGTGGTCCACATGTGTGCTGGGGGGTGGCAGGGCCAGCAGGTTGTCAACTGAAGTGGTACGGTCCAGTCCTGTTTATTAGGAATGATGGGAAGGATATCGTACATGAAGCAAATACTTATTGAGACTATGCAGTTATGTTTTTCTGCTTACTACATGTTGTAGCTTGATCAATTTTTTGAGAATGCAACTCCCTTGAAAAGCAAGACATGTATAAGTGAAACTTTGAGTTGTACAATAAGACAAAAGTAAAAATATATATAGGTTGTATATCTCACCTCGCCCCAGTCTGCCTCGTACCCTCACATAGTCTTCATGCTTCACCTGGAGCCTCACGATCAGCTGTGCACCCTTGACCTTGTCCTGTAGGTGTTCTGAGATGAGGATGTGTGAGAGTTGTTGAGACAGGCTGCCCTCCCCCACCCTGTAGTGGTTGTGGTAGAACCTGTCCACATCAGTCTGGCGCAGGAACGTCAGGAGGAGGATGACAGATCCCTTAAGAGCCCTCCTTAACAGAGCCTTGTGCTTTATAAATAGTTTTCGTACCTTTCTGTAGCGTACAGGGTCATTGAGCACTTCTGGAGTGAACAGAGTTTTCTCAAGTTCCAGGATCCGCTCTATGATCTGTTCCTTGTGTTCTTTGCTGATGTCTCCTGTCTGCATCAGGCCAAGTTGTAGGTGCACAGGAAGGATTTGATCTGGAAAGTGTAGTTCTGAAGATGGACACAAGGGGGAAAATGATGAACTGGTACATATTAGCACTATGGAACCAAAATGTTACCTTTTCATTGCTTCAATAATCAACTTGTAATCAACAATTTTGAATATCGTAAGGAAAAAAAATCATAGTCATTCTTAGATTAAACAATTTACTTAACATCTGGAACTGAATTACCATTCAGGTAAAACAAACACTACAAACAGCAATTTACAGTCTGAGGAATTACCTTCAGCTTTCCTGATGGCTTGTTGTTCTGAGCTGGATGTGGGTGACTTTGGCTTTTCATTTACCTCTGTTGAGAAAGGGACATTAGATTTAGATTGAGCAGACAATGATGTCATTGATATCTAATGGAAATTTAGGTACATACACAAATGTTTAAAAATTTCTACTGTTATGTCTCAAATGATATAGACAGAGCTGTCAGATAAAAAATGGAATCATCCAAATGACATTCATGGAAGGGACATGTCATGATACATGTACTTTGCACACAATTTTTTGCCTGTGTCTTTTCAACAGACTAACACTCTCTCAGATACTGAAAATGGCTCACACCTTGATATTTGTCCTTGAGACTGTCCACCACATGCTGTAGCTCTGCATCTTGTAGGGCCTCCATCAGCACATGTATGGTGGCAGCGTGTCCCTCCCGCTTGTACCATTGCTGTAGCAGGTCCATACAGCGAGACTTGTCATCCTTGTGTTTGCCATCAAGGTTGTCTATGTCCGGTGTCTCAAACCCAAGATGCCAAGCCAGGTCCTTCCAGTCTGAGCTCACCCGGTTCTTAATGAAGCTAAAGTACTTCTTGACACCTGCAAAGAAACATGTACTTGAAGCATGGGAAAACATAAGCTGACCAAATAATAATATAACAGCTACAATAATCACAGTTTTGCCCATTATTAAATGAATCCTTGAGCTCTTCAGTCCCCTACATGGTTCAACAAGTTTATTTCCAAGGGAACCTACAGTATTGGGAAACATATTAAGCAGTCTGCATATGAGGGTGTTTCAGAAAGTAAGGCCATTCGTTAACTTATTACAGGCTCATTTTTTCATTGAACGAGTTGAAATTTGGCACCAAGGTAAAGGCATATATCCTCCCAAGATTGAATTATCTCAATTTGTTGTTCATGTTTTTATAACTGACTGAGTTGAGTTCAAAATGACCAAAACATATCCAAATGTGCCTGACTGAATAGGTAAAGTTAACATATGACGGTCTCACCTTGTTTAGACATGTTGAAAACCACTAAGATTCAGAGCTTACATTTCTCTGAAAAAACAAAAACAAGTTCAAGTAAGTTTATTGGAAGGCAAAATACAGACTGTTAACAGTAAAAACTGTACAGACACTGAGAGTGGCCAAACATTGTTCTATACATAGTGCCTGAAAGTGAAACTAAAATGTTGATTTAAAATTTAACTGAACAAAAGCTAACCTAGCAGCTTTATTCTGATCCTGTTGTAGTTTCTGACACATTGAAATCATCTGATAATATAACTGACTGCTTACCTTTCATCAAGACAAAGAATTATTTCCTTGACTGCCTGTCAGAATCATGGCGGCGTCTGGCTTCTGGTCAAGGTGTATTTGAACAGTGACACTTGTTACAGTTCTTCCTATTGGTCACTTCTACCATAAACAGTTGTTTACTTAGTAACACTTGTTAGATATTAAGGCTGCAGAAATTTTATGATGGCCCTTTCCCTAATTTGAACATAAACCTGGTATATTCACCAGATGCATCTGATTGCAGAGAATCAACAAAGAGACTTCTTCTGTTGTGTTAAACAATGGTCTATAAACAACAATGCTGCACCAATCATGGACCTCATTACTTTATGGTCCATCTAACTGTGCAGGATCTGTTACACCTGTATGAATGCACCTGTCAGGCAAAGCCATGCCCCTCAAGGTCAGGCAGGGTCAAGGGTCACAGGTGACTGGCTCATTGTTGTGGTTCAACCATGGTCATGAACATGTGTTTTAACCAGTCTGAGAGGTTTTTTACACCTCTTTTTAACCAATGAGGTTATAACCTTGGTTCAACCTTATTTTGACTTAATTAAAAGCTCCACTTGCTGCATGAATATTGGAGGCATTGGGAACAAAAACTAAGTAATTTGCAAAGGATGTAAATGATTTAGACTGGCAAAAATGTATGGTTTAGACAGGGTATATATGAGACATATATTCTATTCCAAGTGTTTATTATGATGATGATGATGATGAAAATGATGACGCAAACCTTAATTCAGTAGTTGAAACTCGGGAAACACAGGAGAAACACAACCAGCAGAAAAGAAGATATCTCCTGTGTATTTGCTCCCTTTTTCCATAGTCAGCGGGCTACTAATGTTTGCTTTGAAGGATATTTATCTGAAAGGGTTTCTTATCGCTAATTAGAGACTGATTCCAATGTATTTCTCATGAGTTTTATGGTATTCAATCTTTCCTAGGAGGAGAGCACCCTGTGTATTAAATATACAGCAGACTGGCAGGTCCTTGTGTTTCTGTGGGTGGAGTAGTTTGTCACAGACATTAGCTATGTTCCCATTGAGTTTCACAGTCTATCCTTCAATCATACATTGGAATCACAATATATAAAACTGCCCAAGTACATGTATGTGTCTACTGTATGACAGAGCTTAAGGAAAGTGTGTGAAAGTGTCTCATAAGATATCTCTGATTGTCTACTGTATGACGGAGCTTTGGGAAAGTGTGTGAAAGTGTTTCATAAGATATCTCTGATTGACAGGTGCTCTCGGCCAATCGGAATGGAGACATGACCTTGAAGGTGGAGACGGACCTGGCAGAGGTCACCACCCTGTTCCGAGAGTTGGAGATTCCATCCTGGTGTAAGTACTCCCCCTATCAACATGCATCTGCATTGCAACACCACTACATGTATGGTCTTGTAGCATCAAAGTTGATATGTGTTGGTGAGTGACATCAGTTCCTAGCTGTGAAAAATTAGATTATCATCAAGTGAAACTGTCACAGTGTTTCCTCTTTTACATACAGTGAGAGAAGCAAATTCGTAGCCTGGTATCCAAAAGTATTGTAGCTTCCGAGTCTCTTCTGTGTTTATGGAGAGAGACTCAGGAGTTATAATACATTTGGATACCTTTGCTCGAAGAGTCGGGTGACCATGAGATGACAGAGGCTTGTACTGTAGCTAGTGTAACTGTGGTTTTTATTTTAACTACAGCAAGAAAAGAAGAGTCAGGCGTCTCCCAGAGTGATCATGACCGTGAGGACATGGCCGAAGCTCGAGTGGACATCAGGAAGTTCTCTCAGTTCCTGGCTGTGATAAATTAGATCCTTGTAAAGTGAAACTATCGAAGTGACAGTGGTTTTTATTTTCCCCACAGCAAGAGAAGAAGAGTTATAGCCTGGTATGCAAAAGTATTGTACCTCCCGAGTCTCTTCTGTATTTACGGAGAGAGACTCAGGAGTTATAATACATTTGGATACCATTGGGCTAGAAAAGTCGGGTGTGTTTTAAGTGACCATGTGATAACAGAGGCATGTAGTTAGTGAAACTCTGGTTTTCCTTTTTCCCACAGCAAGAGAAGAAGAGTCGGGGGTGTCCCAGAGTGACCGTGACACTGAAGAGATGGCCGAGGCTCGAGTGGACATCAGGAAGTTCTCACAGTTCATGGCTGTTAGAAATTAGATCCTCGTAAAGTGAAACTGTCACAGTAGTTTTTATTATCTCCACAGCAAGAGAGGAAGAGTCGTAGTCTGGTATCCAAAAGTATTGTAGCTTCGGAGTCTCTTCTGTATTTGCAGAGAAAGACTCATGAGTTATGGTACATTTGGATACCATGGGGCTAGAAGAGTAGGGTGACCATGAGATGACAGAGGCTTGTACTGTAGCTAGTGAAACTGTGGTTTTCCTTTTCCCCACAGCAAGAGAAGAAGAATCTGGTGTCTCCCAGAGTGACCGTGAACCTGAGGACATGGCAGAAGCTCGAGTGGACATCAGGAAATTCTCCCAGTTCCTGGCTGTGAGAAATTAGATCCTCGTAAAGTGAAACTGTCTCAGTGGTTTTTGTTTTCCCCACAGCGAGAGCAAAAGAGTCGTAGCCTGGTATGCAAAAGTATTGTAGCTCCCAAGCCTCTTCTGTATTTGCAGAGAGAGACTTAGGAGTTATAATACACTTGGATACCTTTGCTCGAAGAGTCGGGTGACCATGAGATGACAGAGGCTTGTACTGTAGCTAGTGTAACTGTGGTTTTTATTTTAACTACAGCAAGAGAAGAAGAATCTGGTGTCTCCCAGAGTGACCGTGACACTGACGAGATGGCAGAAGCTCGTGTGGACATCAGGAAGTTCTCTCAGTTCCTGGCCGGTCAGCAGGTCAACCCTGACAGGATCATATGCAGTGAGTACAGTCTTCTTCACCTTATGTACTAAGGAGAGGCACCAGCCCTGTTCAATAATGATCTTGTCTCTAAACACAAAAAGGCGCGGCAGGTGACATGCCAGTGTACATCCCTGCACATGAACACTCTATAGATCCCTGACTCTCACACTGTCAGACATAGGAGAATTTTCCTTCCAATAACATGTATGGAACTAACTTCCAAAAAAAATTACCATTAGAGATAGACAGCAATTCAAATGTGAAGTTAATTCTGTCCTAAGTGCACACTGACAGCAGCATTCTGTCTACCGACAGTGAGTCTGTCTACAGAGTTTTCGGGAACGCCTCAGGGCTAGAGCTGTTATGTTTTCCCATTGTTTTTGCTGGTGTGTTTTCCTTTCTTCCTCCTGCATAAAGGGTTTATGGAAAAGGCTGGACTGTGCACTAGGCCTGGCTACCTGGGCTGTCTACCTGGGCTGGCTATCAGGCTACACAGATACCCCCATTCATAGACCAATTCTTTTTTTCACATTAATGTTTGCAATGTCCGTGGTGCTGAACAACAGTTCTACGGGTAGCAAAGTTATGAGCCCCGGTTGTAATCGGGTGGTACCCAGGCTAGCATGGTAAATAATATATTAGGACCTAATAATATACAACAATATGCATTTGCACAGAATTATTATCTCTTGTGAAGGGAACTAACAATGAGCAATCGTCCATGGTAACAGTCAGAATTTTGCACGCTTGTGCAACATTGTAATTCTTACTATGTTTCATTTTTCCCTTTCCTCAGACATAGTTGACGGGAATATTCTTCACTTCTTTGTTCTACATGAGGACTTGTCACTACAATACTTCATTCCTACAGTTGCCATTTGAGTGGAAGGCATGAGTGGTAAGTTCTTGTAGTTGTACAAAAGTTTGCAGAGTATTTTGTTTGTAAGTATGTACTTGACACACCGATTAATAACTTTGGGTTCCATCATAAGTAATATACTACATGTAACTGTCAGGACATTAACTAATCTATGACTATACGTAGTGTACATGTATGTATCACCCTCCTTACCCTTTTATAAATCTCACACTTAGTTTTTTTTATTCCCACAGGTCTTGCTAGTCTTTGATGGTTTGTCTGGTTCCTGACTGGAAGTTACAGTACTTCAATTGGAAAGTTTCACAAACCATGTTGATATATCATGTACAGCATCTCAAACTTGTTCATGTACTGAAAAAAAACTTGATTTGTATTTGATTAGTTACATTTATTTTACAGTGTATATAGGCTGAAGAAGGTTTGTTGGACTCAACAATAATGATGAACTCAACAGGAAAACAATCTTTAATGGGAAAATCTGTACATTTAATAGCATATTCACTGTTAGTTTTTATGTTGGCCTTCTTCTTTTGGTTTTGAAATGTCCAAGAGAAACTTACAGTCACCTGCATAACAGCTGACCGATGATGATCATGGTCTTAGGCTAGCAAGTTGGAAAACTGTATGAGTACGTTAGGTATATGTATGAAGATGTACTGTATGCTTCAACCAGAGGCAAAGATATCATAAATTTGGAGGTAATTAAATGCAGAAATTAAGGAAAGCAAGTTATTTTCCAGAACTGTTTGTCCTACAAGTGTTTTGGTATTCTCCATGTTCTGTGTGTGTAGCAGTTTCAGATGAACCCTTCAACAACTCCTACAGTGGGGTTTAATAAAGGCAAACCTGCAGAGATAAGAGTGCAACCATGCTGAACACACAATTACTGGTTTACAGGTCAGGAAAGGAATGACGAAAAGTCACGTTTTTTTTAGTTTTATTCCTTTTGTCAGAGCTGAGACAAGTATAAAATGATGAAATAAGAGATACATGTTATTGATATTTTGAAGCATGAAAAGTTTGAGTTTGTTAACGCTAGTTCACCTTTATCCGCGGGGTCATCTATATCTGTTGTTTATCAAAACAGTGTATGTAGGCACATCAAGTCGACAGGTGATAGTTTTAAACTGAAATATACTGAAATATTGCAATTTGAAACCAACGTTCGTCGACGTGATATCCCCAAATACCCTGTTTTTAAAAGCAACGGATTTAGGCTACCCAACGGATAAAGGTGAACTAGCGTTAATACTTGTAATTATATTATATATTTTTATGATGTGTTGTTGAATCGAATTAGGAATGATAAAAATCTGGACATCATCTCAGTGCTGCAGTCCCGCCGTCTTAGATGGTTTGGGCACGTTGAAAGATCTAGTGACTGCATCAATAAGATCACCAAACTGAAAGTATCTGGCAACAGAGGTCGTGGTAGACCTAGGAAAACCTGGAGGGACTGTGTCAGCAGGGACTTGAAGGAGTGCGGTCTGACAGGGGTCGACCCACTGGACAGAGCCAAATGGAAGCGGAGTGTGAAGACTGGCCGACTGCTGCCTACCCCTGCGTCAGGGAACCCAGCAGCAGTATAATCTAACCATGGATAGTGAGTGAGTGAGTGAAAAATCAAAATTGACAAACTATTGAAGAGTTGTAATGAGAACAAAGATTCCATACTGTTATCTTTGAGATTTTTCTCAATTAAATTTTGTTGGAAATCTATCTGTTTTGAAGGTTTTGTATACAGTATGTTAAATGGTACATAACGTTACCATTCTTCTGACATGGAATGTCATTTTTCATTCTTAAAACTCGTCACTGTCAGTGTCTTCATATATGAAACAGCCCAGTAGGGCAATAAAGGCTGGATATCATGAAGGATGTATATTACACTGTTTGAGCTGAATATTGAATTCAATTTTGACACCCACGTATTTGGGAAATCCTCAGGGATTGTGCTCTCAATAAAACTGGGATTGGAGCGGCTCGTTCAGTGGGCAGCCAACTTCTCAACAAGTGGAGCGTGACTCAGAGAGGGAGTTGCCGAGGCCACACCAGTTTACTTCTTTGGTTCTTAGGCCACACCAATTTTATTTGTTTCTCGTATTTTTTCACACAAAAATTGGGTCGGTCGGTCGGAAAAAAAAATGAAAAAAGAAATTTTCAAAAAGTCGGGGTAGGAGAGATCGGACAGGAAAGCCTAAACTTTCAAAATTTTGGGAGTCCCTGGTAGCAAAGTCCAAAGTTTGAAGAAAAATGATAAACGTACTATCCAAAATAGGCACGTACAGCTACTGGAATTTGAGGCCCATAGTTAATTTGAGAAAGGAGAGGCAGTGATATTTTGTCAACACAAAGTGTGACCATCAATTTGAAAAGTTTTTTTTTTTTTCAAATCGGAAAAAATAGGGTCGGGAAATCCGAGAAACAACAACTTGGTGTGCCTCATATCAACTAAATATTGAATACAGTTTAACACCCACGTATTTGAGAAATCCTCTGGGATTTTACTCTCAATAAAACTGGGATTGGAGCCTCTCGTTCAGGGGCAGCCGACTTCTCAACAAGTGGAGCATGTCTCAAAGAGGGGAGTTGCCTAGGCCACACCAGTTTACTTCTTTGGTTCCCAGAAATTTAAAGGAGTGTTATCTTCCGATAGATATCAATATGCTACTTTACATGATACATAGTCAATGCTTGGGCACGAGCAAATCCTGATGATGATGATGAGTACCTGCTAGCCTCGCATACATCAAATTCAAAAAGCATTCAGCATTGTGCTAAACTCCCTACTTTAATCAAATCAAGTAATCTCAGGCTGTGTCTGACAAGGCTTGACAAAAGTTTGGTTACAAAACCAGTCTGCAAAGCAGGCTACACAATTGTCTATTTCAATAAAAAGGAAAAGAATGCAGGAAAAGGATTCTACAAGATTTTTATCACAACAGATGTCAGATAAGAAATTTTATGCCCCTTGCCAGTGCTTTTAGCAGTTACAATGAAGTAGTTGACCAAAAATGGCTAGGGCAGGTGTTTGTGTGGGTCCATCAGGTATCTGGAGACACATTCCTTACGCCCAAGTAAAAGTGATGTGTCTTGAGATCATCATTCCTTGACAGGCACGTCTTATTGAGGTTGCTCACTAGCCTGTGGACTGTTTGATTTATTGCACTGGAAGACAGCTGCCCTTTGAGGCATGGTTCTGCATATACTTTTGTGTATCCTAGCTACTCTCTTAGCAGAAGTTAGTCTCTGGCTGTTTAAGGCCTGGCCGCACGCGAGACATCAACAAGTTACGGTACAATATAGAAAGCCAGATAAAAACGCAAAAAAATGCTTGCAGAGTATATCCTAGCCTCCTTCATCCAAGAATTTTATTTTTCGTCAGCACAGATTCACAATTTTTTCAAACTCAGAACAAGGCATATGCATATGCATATCACTCCTTCACAGACTTGGTGCTGGCTTTTGTTTTTCTTTGTGCTCTGATTTGCAATGTTCAACATGGGCTAAGTTTCTCTAAGGCCGTGGAAACTCCCATTCCCAGTACTATACAGTACCATGTTGAAAATTGTTATTCTGTTGCTTCTTCTTGTTTCTTGTGCAGAAATAGTTTCCGTAGAAATGTTTCTATTTTGTATAAAGTTGTATTTGTACAGAGAAAAGTTTCGAATAAAGACATCTTAGAATTTATCCTTGCATGTCTTGTTTTCTTTGTGTCAATTTGGTTTTACAACTCAAATCAGAAATTCTGTCACAAACACACACTATACCTCCATTTTTCATGGAGGTAAAAATGAAGAATCTATTGTTCGGTATTCAATATTCTGTGTTTTTCATTTGTTCAGCCTTCCAGACCACTTAGATTTCATAATGAAGGCAACTTTTTTTTTCGCCAACTTTTTTTTATTCGCATGCTCGCATCAGTTTGGGGATTCCCATAGGATGTCATCCATATAATCGAATCAACATGTCCGACTGAGTAAGCAGTGCTCGAAATACTTTTTTCAGCCAGCCAGGTTGTCCAAGTGGCAACCTGAGTCAAAAGCCAGGTTGCGCCATCAACATTTCAGGTTGCCCCACTTTCAAGTTGTTACTTTCTTCAAATCAGCTACTTATCCCTTATCTTTTCTTCCAGTTATATGTAACTATGTAATATGTTTTATGTTATCCAAAAATAAATACAAAAGCTTATGCACGTCGGTGGGGGAAAAGCAGTGTTCCAACTGCAACATTTCAGGTTGCGCAGTGTGCAACCTGGGTTCAAAATTAAGTTGCGCGAGGCAAAATGAGGTTGCATTTTCAAGTGGGCAAGTGGGTAATTCGAGCCCTGGTAAGGGAAAGTCCGGCAGGCCTCACCATTCAGCTCTTGCTGCTGCTTCCCCAGCTCCTGGATTTCTTGGCTACAGTAAGGGACAGGGTTAGTAAATACTTTTGACTTGTCAAACTTGTCAGCCAGGTTACATTATATATGTGTGTCAATGAAGTACATTTGAAACATTAGCTTATCTGTCTTGGCTGATGCTTTGTCAGAAAGTAATCCTTAGTAGGGTCTGAATAAAGAGACTCTTTTTACACAACCATTGGTTTATTCCACACCGACGTTTCGGTGACCGTCTGTCACCTTCTTCAGGGCAATTCTGACTGGTTCATATTTGTACTGCATTGAACCAGTCAGAATTGCCCTGAAGAAGGTGTCAGACGGTCACCGAAATGTTGGTGTGGAATAAACCAATGGTTGTGCAAAAAGAGTCTCTTTATTCAGTGACGTACCAACCTGATGAAACTGTTCACGCTTAGTAGGGTCTGTTACGTTTGGGAGTTTCAATGCCATCTACATGTTTTTGTCTGTTGTGACGATTGAAGTTTGACCAGTGTCAGCCGTGCTGTAGTCGCACTTCTCACACAAAAACTCTTGCTCTTTGGTACCGGTGTGGATGGTTTTTACATGCTTTTCCACATTGTACTTCTTGCCTGAGGAATAGGCACACTGGGAGCACTTGTAGGACGGGGTTGGTGTTAAGCTGTTGTTGCGGGACAAAAATACAATCAAACAAGAAAAATTAAATAAATTGTACTATTTCAAGTATAACTTTTTGTACAATGTACAACAATAGACAACGTCAGTGGTGATTCTTTTATTTTATCTATCCAGCGTGCGAAACATTCTTTCCACTGAAGCAATCTGGTAATCAATTATGTCTGAAACTACATAAATACTATTCAAATTCAATTTTCCAGTCATTTTTACATACAGTAATTAATACTACCTCATTGCATATCGACTTTCATTGAGCATAGATGAGACGTCGCATGCCGTAGACAAGGGATTTGCATTTTTCATTGATAGAAATTTAATTCAATCCTAGCGAGTCTATCGGCATTTTTGCCCCAGAAATTGCTTTTTAGAGGGCCCAGATTTCAAAATTTCCCCGGAGGTCCTCATTGCGCCACCTCACGTCTTGGGTGTCGGGCATGGTGAAAATAAGTTAGGGGGAGTCGCCCTCAAATACTTACGCCCGAAAGTCTTGTGTATCTTTAATAGAAATTCCGTTAAACTTAGCTTAGTCTTCCAGCAAATTTTGCCTGTCAAAATACGAGGAGGAAATAGCATTTCAGCGGGTCAAGATTTCAATTTTTCCTGGGAATATGCCCCCGGATTCCTCTTGGCAGTTGGCGCCTGCGTCGCTCGATGGTCCCACAAGTACTAAAAAGAACCCCCCAACCAAATTCCCCCCAAAATTGAACAAAGTTTGAGCGTTTATCATCATATTGTGAACAATTCATGATAAAGTCAAAGACTGTCACCATTGCTCTCAATGACATTGCACCATGTAACGTTACAAATGTGCAATAAAGTTCATTCATTCATTCATTCAGTAGTTTTCTAGGCAGGCCATTTTGTGTGTGTGTGCGAGAGTATGTGAGTCTGTACAGCGTACACGTATTCAGAAACAGGACTGTCATAAAACGTTACGTTCCCCAGTCCCCCCCCCACACAACATCTGCTTGGAGATAACACCGCGACACATGAAACTTTCTCCGCCCACTTTCACTAGCAGACGACCGGAAGCGCCCCTGTGCATGTTGGGACGGCTAGGCCCGGCATTTCCGGTGACGTCACGGCGCAGTGCCGGGTTCACGGGGACTACCATTTGTCCACTTCCATGTTGTAAAAGACGATTTTCCCCTCCCTTTCTAGCTGCTTACAGCTCCGGAAAAGACGGAGATCGGTCACGGATTGTGTCCTCTAGCTCCCGATCGGCTGGCGAGCGGCACTGGAGGGAAAAGCGGTGAGTAGTGAGCTTTAGGCGGCAGGGGGGAAGGGGGTGTGCTCCGGCGAACACGCTCGGAAGAGGGGAGGGGTACCCAGACAGCTGTATCATCCTAAACGTGTTTCCTCCCTCTTCCTAAACCCCTCGCTCTTCTGAAACCTTTACTGCATGTGCAAAACACGATAGTCCTACATGTGATAGCCTAGCTGAAATTTCTCTCCGCTAGCCAGAGCACAAAGGAAAGAAATATTATCGCCAAAATTTTGCTCCGCCTATCTGATCTCTCAGCTGGGAAATGATGCACACAGGGGACCCATGTCTCCAAACATGCCATCCAGATAGACGGCCGCTTGCCCATTTTAGGAGGGACGGGAAATTTTCCCAGCGTTTTTAGGTTTGTGTGTCCGATAGGAGAAGTTGGTTATGACATGCCAGGGATTTCTGATCGGGGTTATAACACAGGCGTGAGGCGAGCCGCCGGCTTGACAGCGCGCAGCGCCGGGGAAAATGGCCCCACAAATGTACAAATGTCTAGTGCTATTTTTAGCTCGTGTACAGTGTGATCAACTCCCTACGGGCTAACACGGGAACGCTGGAATAACGGCAAAATCTCCGTAATATTCCCAGAATTTATTTAGATAGCATTCTTTTATTGATCAGTATGTAGTGCTGGTTCTGTACAAGAAAGGGTTTTCTTTTTCACATGGGTACGACAAGGAAGTAATTCAATTAACGTAAACAAAACAATGTTTTGTTTCATGTTGTTGGAAGGTATTGTTCGGATTTAATCAGGTGTGTTCAGCTAATCTTTTTATGTAGATCAAATTGCTCTGGCTTTACAGTATCTCAGTGTAAGTTGATATTTAGACTTGATACATGAGAAAAGTAGCGTAATGTTACATTTTGATGATGGGTCCTGCATGATATTTGTTGTGTTTTGAATAAGAATGTACTACCCAGGTATTGTGCATTGTAATACATCATACATTTATGTAAACTGATGTTATACTTATAATGTAATTGGCTGTTTATGTTTACAATAGGGGAAAGTTGTTTATTTTTCTTTTGAGCCATAATGTGTTAGATCATGTCACCATGACTATTTCTTTTTATTCTCAGTTTTTGTGTTCAGTTTGGTAGATCCTGTTTCTCTTTATCATAAATGTGCAAGGAACTTCAATTGAAAGGTCCTAAATAGATGGGTAAAAGGAAAAGTACCTTTTATTTCTATCTATTTGAATTTTGTGTAGACAAGGCTTCTGAAAATAATGAAAGTGTGAAATGCTTATATTTTCCAATTATGTTGATTAGAAAGGCCTCAGCTCAATTTTCTTAATGGCCTGATTGTCAGAAGAACTTTCACTTTCTTAGTAGTGTCTATAACTTTATTCCTGAAAGTGTCATTAAATCAGTTATTGTGCATTTTTGCAATCGAAAACATGACTTAAAAATGTTTCAAACCCCTGCTCTAATACTATGTAATACTATGTTAGTGCCTCAAATATGTTTGCCCAAACAATATCACAATATTGATAAGTGTATGTTTGTACCATGCTTGACAAAACATTATAGATTCTACCTTTTCTATCAATATCCCAAGACACAACTTCAGGAGCCATTCTGTAAACATGCCTTTCTTTTCTTGGGAAGAAGGTTGCAAACAATTCCAGGAATTTGAAGTACCTTGAAACAAGAAGGTTCCATTCCACCTCCTTGCTTGAACTGTCTATGTTGTTACATAATATTTTGTCTGTAGCCAAAAGTCAAAGAAAGGTTGCTGACGTACATGTACAGGGTTGGAAATACAGGGTGCATAGTGCATATGCCTGTTCGTGCACCTGATTTTTGACTGGGGGTGCACCAGTGCACCTAGATATTTATATAGGGTTAGGTATATGTAAATGTATCACTGCACACTAGTATAAAGTGTGTATAGACACTAGTATCCAGTATTTCATTATACTACTGCTGGGATCCCTGACACGGGTAGGCAGCAGTCGGCTAGTCCTCATACTGCGCTTCCAGTTCCAAGCGGTTCTGTCCAGTGAGTCCACCCTAGTTAGGCCGCACACTTTGATGTCCTTAAGCTTCCTGACACACTCCAACCAAAAGCAATATTCGTTATTTTTACTATTTAGAATTCTAAATTTGGCTTTAGATTTCAGGTCATCACAAAGCTCAAAACTGTAAATAGGTTTTGCTCATATTCTACTCAATAAGTCAATTTCATGTTGTCCATCCAATTTTTTTTTCTGCATACCTTAATTTTTATGTGCACTAGAGCACCTATTCCCCAAAATGAATTTCAAGCCCTTACGTTATAACCCTCTAGTCT